>NC_061792.1:15985304-16270965 GCF_022458985.1 Mugil cephalus | reverse complement strand
TTCAGTGTAATCAGACTGGACTTAAATACGTACATGTAGCTGGTTTAGAGACTTACCTTTAACAGGCTTTAAAGTTTACTCCAAACTCTGCTTTCTCTGGACTCGTACACTGAAAAGAGTAAATCATTAAATAAATTTAAAAAAAAGTTGTTCAATTGGTCACATCTGATAAAATTAATTTGAGTGAACTAAAAAAAAATAAATTAAATTCATGTATTTTTTTTCTATTCATCATATTTTTATTTAATCAATGAAAATTGAAAATTTCTATAAAGGACAAGATTTTTTTTTTTTTTAATGTGATGTTAGTAAATTACTAAATTAAGCCTAAATTAATATTTTGAACCCAGTGCAACATGTTCCTTTTCAAAATAAAGAACACATTATAGTGCAAATGCCAAATAAAAATTCATCATTTGTTAACTTGCCTTACACTAAAAATTTTGTAGGACAAGGCAATTTTCTTTGAACTGACAATGTGCCCGAGACGTTCTGTCTATAACGTACCGATGTCAGGAGGTGGAACGTCAGTTACCTTCTGGACGGACGACAACGATCACCATGGACTCCTGCTGCATTTCTTTTTCAGCTTCAACTCTAAAGTAAATGTACAAAAGCATGAGTTTCCCAGCTCTAGCAGTTCCACATTTTAGTCTCTAGTTGTAATGGTTGAGTGCTAAACTGAGCAGCTTTTCCTTGTTTTGTTTTGTTTTCATGGAGTAACATGGTGCATATGTCACAGGAACAGAGGTTGTACAGGGATCAAGTCTTAGCTTTGTTAGCTGCGACTTTCCCCGGTAGATCAGGTATAATCAGGGAGGAGAGGAATCCCACACATCTGTCAGCCATGTTGTCATGTTACGAAGGAAACCGCAACGTCTAAGTTAATTCAGAAAATGTGTTTCCGTTTCAGAACAAACCTTTCAATCGATCAGGGACCAAGTTGATTGATAGACAACTCAGCTAATCAGCGATTGCATCTGTTTTCAAAACAGTAACAGTGTCAGATCATGAGTCGGCTCAAAGAGAAACTACTATTGAGTCTATTTCTGCAATAACTGCACTTAGTGCTGTTTGCTCTACCGCTCAATGCACTAAGACGCTGTTACTGTTTTGAAAACGGCAACGTCCCTGATTGGCCTAAAAATACTGTGAATTCAGGATATGGAGGCAGATGGGGAGGAGTCCAAACTGATCTAAAGAACAATATGAAGTTTGAGGTCTGTGACAGGACGGTTTTACGAGGCACCATCTTCAAAATGTGGCCAGAACTATGATGATCTGAGTCTATATAAACATAAGCAGCACTTACTTCTTTGATGAGGCATTTAAAACCTTGACCGAGGCAGATTTCAGGGAGTCCTGTCTTCAGGTGTTGACATCAACAGTCTACGTAAAAACAGTGACATGAAAGACTTGTGACAACGTGAACAAAGATATAAAGTCTGAACACTAGTGATGCACAGATCAGCGTCATGTGAATCCCTACATTGGCATAACTGCCACATCCTCCACCCACGCACATAAATTATTTTCTCTGATTTAAAGATCTGCATCCGAATGTCCCCACATCCAGTGTTATGTCCCTTTTAATTATTTTAACCAGCACAAACTTGCTTTCCAGATAAGTTTGCAGAAATGCCTTAAACACCAGCCTCTGCAGACTGAGGTCACAGAGCAGCACAGTGTGAACAAAGTAGTTATTATTTCACTCATTAATGATGTTTTATTTCAGATTCCACAACCTGCCTGATATAATAATTATATGAACGTCAATTTATATGAACCCACCCACCTGCTCTGCCGCCTAATGGCAGCGACCGCGGGAATAACCGCTGCCCACGCATCACGACTTCACACTAAGTTCTGCTCCTCAAACTTTATTGTCCAATCACACCCTAAATATTTTACCTCATTCAAGAACTTGCTCCTCTGACCCACAGCTCCTGCCCTGCTCCCGATGGTCTCTACCAGCAGACTGGACCAGACCAGACCGGACCGGACCGGACCAGACCGGACCGGACCGGACCGGACCAGACCAGACCAGTCCAGACCAGACCAGTCCAGAGCCTGGAACTTTGTTTCAGGAGGAACTGTGGTGATTTGCAGGAACTCTGCATTGACCTGGAATGACAGTAGTTCTAGTTTTAATGACACTGTTCCAATAAAACAACTTTAAACTCTATATTTGGGCATTTCTGCTTCACTAGACAGTCGCAGCTCCCAAATTATTTTTTGCAGTTCGCACACATCTATTTTTAGGCACAAAGGCGAATAGAACATTTGCACTGTAGAGCCCTGCACACACTGGTGCCACCTGAAGCTTATTAAATGCAGTTCTACACAAAACACATTAATATCACTCATTTCCATTAGATTCAGACTTGAGGAGAGATCTCCCTCATTATCGCCACATTCTGCTATAGAGTCTCCCAGTGGGTCAAAAGTTATGTCCATCAAAGCAGCATCGCTGCAGTTCTGATATGTGGCTAATGCTAACATGCTAACTCACACCATGACAGGGATAAATGTGACGTACGCGACTAGAAATGTTACATAACACAGCGTGATGTGTTGAAACATAGTAATTAAACACTAAGCTTTTAATGTTGTTGACTAATCTGATGTTCAAACAGAACTTATTGACGTTTTCTCTTCAACACAATAACCATAATATACGCTCTTTATTTCAGAAAGAATCGTATCAACTCCATACGATAACTTACCTGAAAAACTTTATTAATAATCTTAACCGGAGAAAGATCTGGAACTTATCTGCTAGATATATAATTAATAATACGGTATAAGAAATATATTTTAGTCTATTTCAAAGAATTGAAATAGATCTAAAGATTTTTCACAACGTTTTAAGAAAGATACAGATTTAAACTGCTCTTTCTGTCCCTGAAGATGTTTCTCATTTATTTTAGTTTGTCTCAACCAAATTATTCCCTGTGCTTTGAAAATATATAGTTTAGCTTAATTGACTCTTTGTGCAAAACAAAAGCAGTTCTGTATCAGTGTGATTATACAGTCGGTTAAATGACATATTCATTATTGTCTGATTTCCACATACAGGCACAAACAAAGTCATCAATCATTAGTAAGTCCTCAGACAAACCAAGCGCATCGACGCGTCTATCACGTAATTTCCTGATTTCGCTACAAACCACTTACTTTGGCCACAGGTGTAATAATTACGAAACAAACGTTAAACTTTTGAAGACACACGTCTTTGCTATGATTAAATTGTGACACAGTTGTGTTTATCTGCATATTATGACCGTTTTCCAGAGAAAAGCAGATGTTTTAGCGTTGCCGCTCAGCGGCTCCTGTGCGCGCTCCCGCGGCCAGAAATCAGATCCCGACAATCACTTTTTAGCATTTTACCGAACTAACAAAAGTTCAGTAAAATGAGTTCAAACTCACCAAAGCCGCTGTAGTTTATTTCTTCATCACTTCCCGACCAGTCAGGCGTCGTTTTACAGCCAAAACTAAGGAATGTGATGAAGCCTCCGTCTCCCTGTTAGCATCAACGACCCCGGCGCAGCGGCTAGCAGCGGCTAGCAGCGGCTAGCTGCGGCTAACGGCGGCTAGCGGCGGCTAACGGCGGCTAGCGGCGGCTAACGGCGGCTAACAGCGGCTAGCTGCGGCTAACGGCGGCTAACAGCGGCTAACAGCCTGAATCCCGCCTAAACTACCTCGCCCTCCTCCCTCCGCCGCCGGGCAACACTGGACCCACCACCGGCCTTTTTTTGTGAAAAATGATTCCAAAGTTCTCCGCTTCCTTTTCATTTTAGTTAATTAGCTCAGCAAAACAAATCGCGCCAATAACAGTAATGACTCAGCTCTGACCTCCGCCGTCTCGTCGCTGGGGGGGAGATACCACATGTAAAGATATGGGGGGGGTGTAAGTGTTAATACCTAGAGAAATCTATTGTGTTGTTCTGATTTTCACTTCCAGTTAATTTGTATTACATAGAATAATCAATACGAATTCACAGAGTTATTCCATAAATTTATTTTAAAAAACGAACATTTAGATTTTCAGGTGTGGGAGGAGCCGGACCCGATGGACGCACCTGTTCTACTGACCCGACATCAGCGGGTTTCTCTTAAAGGGGCAGTGGCTGTTTTCTACCAGCAGAGGCTGATGAATTCAATAAAAAATACATAAATAACGTCTTTAAATTTTCAGTTTTACTCGAATTGAAGAATTTTAGTTAGTTTTAGTAATTTTTCATATGATCACAGTATAAATAGAGTAAAAATTGACACAATTTAAAATATATTGAAAGTAGTTTTAACTCTTATTTAATTTACTCTATATAATTAACACAACAGTACAGTCACTTTAACTAACTTTGTATTCTTTCTCAAATGATTTTCTGCTCAATACAGAATTGTATGTTATTTTGTTCAGAAATACACATCATTTGTCTGGAGTGAAGTTTGTCTGTACTTAATAAATCAGAAAATAGCAGAATAGTCTTAACAAACATGTTTTCCTATAAAACTGATGTGAAAATGTCGACACATTGAGAAATAACACACCCACCATGTTACCTGTCAGTCCCATCACATTTCTTTAAACAATCACCACGTTTACAGGTAAAACCAACACGTTCCCGTCTGTGTCATATGATTCCTATTTATCAAATGTTTAGTTAGGGTTAGGGCTTCTTCACAGATTAGTTTGACTGCAGATATCAACGATCTGTTCTATAGGGTTCAGGGTTACACATGTGGCGTATATCACATATTATACACATGATGCACATATATTTACACTTTGACAAAGACAGAATGAGAAGATGTTAGGATCAGAACCAGAATAATAATTATATGATGTAAAGTTTTTCCCGAGAAAAGAGAATTAACATCTGCCTGGTGACACGTCTCTGGATCAGTGCAGCTTCTGGCCCCGACTTCAGCTTCGCTGAGACTCACTTTAGTAGCAACGACGGTTTCATGTGGTGGGAAGAAGTTTACACATTCGCCTGGTTGTGTTTCTATGAGCAACCAAAGACAAAATTAACTTTAAGAAGATCATCAACACAGACGAGAGGGACCTGCTGGGTTCGACGTTACTCTGTTTGTCTTTTCCTCCACCAGAGGGAGCTGTGACGATGACGATGATGATGATGATGATGACTCTTCATCACTCTGTAGATAAATACATGTTCAGTTAATTTATTGATTATTTATCTGCAGCTTTAAAATAAAAATGTTTTCATTCAAACTCTGTGTTTCCTCTTTGTTTCTGTTGGAAGAAGAAAATTAAACCACATCAGTGTGTATTTGTTAGTGTGTGTTAGTGTCTGTGTGTGTGTGTGTGTGTGTTAGTGTGTGTGTGTGTGTTAGTGTGTGTCAGTGTGTATTAGTGTGTGTGTGTGTCAGTGTGTGTTAGTGTGTGTGTGTGTGTGTGTGTGTGTGTGTTAGTGTGTGTGTGTTAGTGTGTGTGTGTTAGTGTCTGTGTGTGTGTGTTAGTGTGTGTGTGTGTGTTAGTGTGTGTGTGTTAGTGTCTGTGTGTGTGTGTGTGTGTGTGTGTCTGTGTGTGTGTGTGTGTCTGTGTGTGCGGTGGGCGGAGCCTGTAGTGGCAGAAGGTTCATTGTCTGAGAAGCAGAGAGAGAGAGAGAGGGAGGGAGGAGGACGGGTCGAGCGAGCAACACAAAGACTGCAGCTGGGAGAGAGAGAGACAAAGAGTGGGGGGGACTCTCTCTTTCTTTCTTGGTGTGGGGGAGGAGAGGGGGAGGAGAGGGGGAGGATTAACCGGCTGATCTGCGACACGCGCTCACACACAACACACATTTCATATTAACACACACACATAGAGCCTTCATCCAGATCATCATCATCATCATCATCAGCAGCAGCAGCAGCAGCAGCATCGGCATCGAGGGCGAGAGACAAAGACACAGACAGAGAGACGGAGGAGAGAGAGAGACAAGGAGGAGGAGGAGGAGGAGGAGGAGACCATCTTCAGGAGTCAGACGGAGAGAGAGAGACAGGAGGACAGACGGGAGGACAGACAGGAGGACAGACAGGCGTAGCTGCACCGTGATGGCCGACCACATGTCCCTGCCTCCGTGTGTCTACTGAGCGTGTGCAGTAGCGGTCGGTCCGTGATGGGGAACGCTGAGAGCATGGAGAGCCAGCTGGCCGTGATCCGGTCCAGAGCCGCCCCGGTTCGACTCCCGATGCCAGACCCGGCCGAGCTGGAGGAGAGGTTCTCCATCGCCCTGGTAACAAGGCACCGCACATCACAGCACATCACACAACACACACACGTTACACACATCATATAGCACAACACACAACATACAACACAACAGACATGTTATACAATATGCTCCCCTCATCATCTGGCCCCTCCCTACAAGCTGCTTCTGGCTCTGGTTCTGCTTCTGGTTCTGCTTCTGGTTCTGCTTCTGGCTCCGGTTCTGTTTCTGGTTCTGGTCCTGGACCTGGTCCTAATCCTGGTTGTGTATCTGGTCCTGGTTGTGTATCTGGTCCAGTATTTCATTGTGCTTCTTTGTGGGATCCAGAACGAGTGTTCAGACAAACAGTTGTGTTAATGACACGACACCAATACCCAGTGAAGACCAGGTCCAGGTGTGAACACTCTATATCAGGACTGATGTGGACTATAGGTCTCATGTGGACTACAGGTCTTATGTGGACTACAGGTCTCATGTGGACTATCAGGACTGATGTGGACTACAGGTCCAGAGTACCAGGACCCTGACTGGTTCCAGGGCCCTGACTGGTTCCAGACTACCAGACCACTTCCTCTGGACCGTCTGGATGCTTCGCCGGATTCTGTTTAGTAGAAACTGTTCATAGAACCAGACTCTGGAGGTTTGAGGCTGATTCAGGACCTGGTTTCAGGAAGGACAGCAAGAGAAATCCATTAATGAACTTCAGTAAAACGTTTGTGTTTCAGAATTCGATGAACCTGCCGCCTGATAAGGTTCGTTTACTGCGTTCCTACGACAACGAGAAGAAGTGGGAGTTGATCTGTGATCAGGTGAGTGGGAGCTTCCTCGTGTTTCCTCCATTATGATGAAAAAGCTCCATTTTAATCTTTGTGTCGAGTATTCAAAGTATTTTTAACTCTTATTTTAACGTGATTTAAAGCAGAAATCATTGGACGTATTATTCTTGATGAGAAGGTTAAGTTATGGATCTGAATCTAACGTGGGCTTCGTGTTTGATGTAGGAGAGATTTCAGGTGAAGAACCCTCCTCACACCTACATCCAGAAACTGAGAGGTTTCCTCGATCCGGCCGTCACACGAAAGGTAAAGAACGATTCAATGATCTGAGCTCGAGTCAAAACAACATCTGTGATTTTCTTCATGTTTAGTAAAACCTTGAGATATGGTGAGAAATATGTTGAAGTTGCGTCCTGAGACCTACAGAGGGCACTGTGACATCATCACTGACCTTTCTGCCTACTCTGTATCACCAAAAGTATCCTCTCACCATCCTAACAACAGACTGCAGACACTCTCTAAATATTCCTCAATCAACTGTCTGTGGGTTTAGAACAAAGTGGAAGCCAGTGACGTGTCAGGACATGTAAACAACGGGGGGGGGGGGGGGGGGGGGGGGGGGGGGGGGGGGGGGGGGGGGGGGGGGGGGGGGGGGGGGGGGGGGGGTCCCCCCAGAGAGTCTCCAGACTTGATGTTCATCATCAGATTATCTCCAGGACACAGCTTCTTGAATGGGTTTCCATGGTCCCAGCCAGAGCGTGGGATGCAGCACCACTGGACTCTAGAGCAGTGGAGACGTTCTCTGGAGGGACATCTGGAACCCTGATGGACCAGTCTGGGTCTGGAGGTTCCCAGGAGGACGCTGCTGGTCTGACTGCACTGGGCCAAAGGTTTTTTTGGAGAGTTTGGTGGAGTTTGGTGAGGGGTTATGGTGGTGGGGCTGGTTGTTCAGGAGCTGGACTGTCCTTTAGTTTCCAGTCAAGGAACTTTGAAGACAAAAAATCTGGACAATTCCCTGCTCCTCAACTTATGGGGACCAGTTTGGGACGACAACCCTTCCTGTTCCACTGTGACTGAGAACCAGAGACAACCCAACCCGGGTCCATCAAAGACCTGGATGAGGAGAACTGGACACGGCCACCCAAGTCCTGACCCCCATAGAACCGCTCTGGGATGAAGCAGATGTGGACTGTGAACCAGACCTTCTCCAACATCACTGATGAGCTTCTAAACCTGAGGAAAACCTTCAGGAGGAGCTGGAGCTGTTAGAGACGTCACATTAAACCCTGGAGACTAAGAACGGACCTGACTGGAGGTCAGATGAAGACAGGAGAGAGGAAACTGTTGGAGATATCATGTATCACTGACCTGTCTGTCCATCTTTGACCTGTCCATCCATTTGTCCACAGAAGTTCAGACGAAGAGTTCAGGAGTCAACTCAGATGCTCCGAGAGCTGGAGATCTCGCTACGTACCAACCACATCGGGTACCTGTCTTATTATCTGTCCCACCCACTTCTGTCTTTGACCTGTCTTATTATCTGTCCCACCCACTTCGGTCTTTGACCTGTCTTACTGTCTGTCCCACCCATTGCTCTCCATATCTGACCTGTCTGTCCCTCTCTCGTCTGTCTGCAGATGGGTTCGAGAGTTTCTGAACGAGGAGAATCGAGGTCTGGACGTTCTCGTTGAGTATTTGTCGTTTGCTCAGTACGCCGTCACGTGAGTCGAGGTTTTCTGTTTGAAATCTATATTTTCACTTGTGAAATGAGACGACGCCTTAGGTTTCCATGGTAACAGAGAGAGCCCAGTGTCCAGCTGTTGGCTGAATGTGTCTTCGGTGAGACCCAGGATGTTTGGGGAGGTATAAACTAACTCTTTCTAAATGTTGTGTTCAGGTTTGATGGAGAGCAGTCAGAACCCAGTGGCGAGCTGTCGTCCATTGATTCTCCCTGGAGCCGATCCATCGAGGATCTCCATGGCGACTGCAGCCTCCCCTCCCCGTCGTCCTCTGCACCCCGAGCAGCTCGACACTCCATCAGGTAGCAGACGGTCAAATAAGAAAATCAAATAAACTCACCAGAGGACATCTGGAACCTCTGCTGACCTTTTCTGTTTTGTAGCTCAGCTCTGGTGACTCGTTCCAACACATTGCCCAGTCGACGAACTCTGAAGAATTCACGACTTGTCTGTAAGAAAGATGACGTTCACGTATGTGTCATGTGTCTGAGAGCCATCATGAACTACCAGGTGAGAAACACATCTGTCCAACCCTATAACCCCTCTGTGCACCATGAACCCACAAACATCCACATGCAGAAAATTAACCAGAAATATGAAGAGACTTTGCAGATAAAGAGAAGCACAGTTGTCTAGAGGCTTTAGTTCCTGGGTTGTTCCTCCTTTAAATGTCCAGTGGAACATGTTTGTGGAGGTTCTCAGGTTTATCCACAATGTGATACTTGAGACAATGTTGGAAGAATGAATGTGACCGACTGCCTCCTCGTCTTCCACAGTATGGTTTCAACATGGTGATGTCTCATCCGCACGCTGTCAATGAAATCGCCCTCAGCCTCAACAACAGGAACCCCAGGTACTGCTACTACTACTACTACTACTACTACTGCTACTGCTATTACTACTATTACTACTGCTATTACTACTACTATTACTATTACTACTGCTATTACTGCTACTACTACTGCTTTTACTACTGCTACTACTACTACTACTACTGCTACTACTACTGCTATTACTCCTACTACTATTACTGCTACTGCTACTATTACTACTACTACTGCTACTGCTACTGCTACTACTACTACTATTACTACTGCTACTACTACTATTACTACTGCTATTACTACTACTACTACTACAAAAAACAAGAAAGAAAAACAATAGTAATAATATTTAAAGCAACAGAGAAAAGATCACATGGGATAGAGAGTTATGGGGGAGAGGGGGTAGGGAGGTTGGAGGCATTAGGGGGCGGGTCAGTGTAAAGGGTAGATGGGCAGATGAATCTCTAGAAACACATCACAAGTCATTTTCTTTGTCCTGGTCTCGTTATCAGGACAAAGGCTCTTGTCCTGGAGTTGTTGGCAGCGGTGTGTTTGGTCAGAGGAGGACACGAGATCATCCTGATGGCCTTCGACAACTTTAAAACTGTAAACAGCAACACACACCTGACTGACAGAATGATCGATTGACTGAGTGATTAACTGATTGACTGTTTTTACTGCAGGTGTGTTCAGAGTCGATGCGTTTTGAAAAGTTGATGGAACATTTTAAGAGTGAAGACGACAACATCGACTTCTTGGTAACTTCATTTAAAGGATTCATTGTTTCCTTCAGTCACTTGTTTGACATTTTTATAAATTACTGATAATGTTTGTAACATATTCGTCCCAGCTGTGGTTAGGGTTAGAGGGTTAGGGTTGGGGGGGTTAGGGTTAGGGTTAGGGTTGGGGGGGTTGGGTTAGGGTTAAGGGTTAGAGGGTTAGAGGGTTAGGGTTGGGGGGTTAGAGGGCTAGGGTTAGGGTTAGGGTTAGAGGTTTAGAGGGTTAGACGGTTAGAGGGTTAGAGGTTTAGAGGGTTAGAGGGTTAGGGTTGGGGGGGTTGGGTCAGCATTGGGGTTAGAGGGTTAGGGTTGGGGGGTTAGGGTTAGGGTTGGGGTTAGGGTTAGAGGGTTCAGGGTTAGAGGGTTAAGGGTTAGAGGGTTAAGGGTTAGAGGGTTAAGGGTTAGAGGGCTAGGGTTGGGGGGGTTGGGTCAGCGTTGGGGTTAACTTTTAATCCGATAACTTCTAATCAATGATTCAACAGACGTTACTTCTTTCCTCAATACAATCAAACTGTTAGAGCTACATTTGACAAGTGAAGTTAACGTCTGCCAATCTGACCTCATTGTAACTGGTTGTTAAGACATGTCCTCTGTTGCTATGGAAACGGTTGTCAGGTGGCCTGTATGCAGTTCATTAACATCGTGGTTCACTCCGTGGAGGACATGAACTTCAGAGTCCATCTGCAATACGACTTTACCAAACTCAACCTGGACGAACACCTAGAGGTAACCGGAAGACACCTGAACCACATGACACTCTCACAGCCAATCACTGACGGACTCACTTGTCCATCCTCCCCTCATCCTGCCCCTGTCACCCCCATCCTCCCCCTGTCCTACCTCAGCGGCTGAAGCACACGGAAAGCGACAGGCTCCAGGTCCAGATTCAGGCGTATCTGGACAACGTGTTCGATGTGGGGACGCTGCTGGAGGACGCTGAGACCAAAACTGCTGCTCTGGAGAGGGTGGAGGAACTGGAGGAGAGTCTGGCCACAGTAAGAGGATGGGTGGAGACACGTCTCCTGGAAAACAGCCATTACTGACAGACAGACAGCTAAACAGAGAGGTGGACGGACAGACAGACAGACTGACAGGGGTCACGTTGACCAGTACCTCTGTCTCTTAAACGTCAGAACTTCTTTTGGACATCAGCCATTACAGACAGACAGACAGCCCATCCAGCCAGACAGGCGCCGGACAGCACCGACGGACCGTACGACGAGACAACCAGGAGAAGAGAGAAGACCGAAACCCGTCTCCGTCATACAGAAGCACGGACGACACTTGACGATGCAGACCCGCGGCGATGCTGAATCAACGTGTCACTGGAAAAACAACTGATGCAAACCAACAAGGAGCTGGACCAACTCCGGGTCAGTGCTGTTACCACGGAGACCAGAGACAGAGAGACAGGAACAACGTGTAGAAATAAGACTTAATGAATAATAATGTAGTAGCAGGTGACTAAGTTTCCCGGTCTAACTCCACCTGTGCAGGAGGTGTGCGCCAGTGCTAACTCTCAAGTGCACACCTTGCGGCGGATGGTGCGCGAGAAGGACCAGACGATCCGACGCCAGAGTCGCCTGGAGCGCCAGGCTCAGGAGGCCCAGCAGGCCGGAGGTCCTGGAGCTCCTCAACCCCAGAGAGGAGAGGGCGATGGGGGGACAGCCGACTGTGCCTCCCCCTCACCCCCACCGTGTCCTAACTTGTCTCCCAGGTAAGAGGTCGGGTTAGAAACCAGCTGCTGGGTTCCTGTTTCTGATCCTTTCATCACCAATGTTATTCATGCAGCCCGGAGACCATGGCCTATCACAGCATGGGACCAGGAATCGCTGGAGCTGCAGGCATGTTGGCTCCTCCTCCTCCTCCTCCCCCTCCTCCCCCACCAATGCCGGGCACACGTGAGTTTCCACCAATCACAGAACTGGTTACATTTAACCCAGAGAGCGGTGCTGCAGAGCTGATTAACATCCCTCTCCTTCTTGTCTCTCAAGTGTCCAACGGGCCTTACCCTGCACCTCCTCCCCCCGCTCCTCCTCCTCCCCCTCCTCCTCCTCCTCCCCCCTGTCGGACTAGTGAGCTCTCCTCTGTCCCTATGCCCCCCCCTCCTCCTCCTGTGGCACCTCCTCTCCCAGGGTCAGGAGGGTCACCAACAGTCATCTTCAACTCTGGACTTGCAGGTGAGACTTGGTCCCTGAGGAAACGCTGTGTTCAGGGACAGCGCCATAAAGAAGAAAAGTGTCTTTTAATAACCACGTCATTTAGAAATCGATTTTAAGCTTCTTTAAATCACACACCTGTGTCCAAGTGAGGAGCTATAAAATAAATGACGAGACAAATAAAAGTAGTCGGAGGGTGTCCTGAACCTAAAGATAAAAGTTTAAGATTTAAGGGTTAAAGGTTGAAGTTTAAAGTTGTGTCTCAAACCCGAGTGACAGGTCGAACCTTCCAACCAATCAGAGCCCAGAGTTCTTTGTCGTCATGGTGACTGTGAGTCTGGCACTAACAGTTCATTTTCTCCTGGTTTGCTGCAGAGGGTCCTCTCAAGTTATTCTGTACGTTTACTTCTTTCTTCTATTCAAACATCTCCTCATCCCTCCATCTTTCTCTACTCCTCATCCCTCCATCTTTCCATCCTTCTCTCCTCCTCATCCCTTTATCTTCCTCTCCTCCACATACTCATCCCTCCATTTTTCTCTACTCCTCATCCCATCATCCCTCCATCTCCTCCTCATCCCTCCATCTTTCCATCCTTCTCTCCTCCTCATCCCATCATCCCTCCATTCCTCCATCTCCTCCTCCTCCTCCTCCAACACCTTCCCCCTCCCCCATCCCTCCATCCTCCTCTAAAAATCAACTTCATTCAGAGGGGGGTGAGACGCCTGTCCCTGTCCTCACCCGTGTCCCTGTGTCTCAAGCAGCAGTGAAGATCAAGAAGCCGATCCAGACCAAGTTCCGGATGCCCGTGTTGAACTGGGTCGCTCTGAAGCCGAGTCAGATCAACGGAACCGTCTTCAACGACATCGATGACGAGTCCATCTTACAGGTAACACAAGTGAGGAAGCGTGTGACACAACAACCAGGGAGACAGATGTCCCTCACGTCCTCCTCTGTGTCTCCATCTGTCCCCATCTCCTAGGACTTGGACGTGGAGGAGTTTGAGGAGCTCTTCAAGACAAAGGCTCAGGGTCCGGCCGTGGATCTGACTCTGTCCAGACAGAAACTTCCTCAGAAAACTCCGTCCAAAGTTTCCCTGCTGGAGGCCAACAGAGCCAAGAACCTGGCCATCACCCTGAGGAAGGCCGGCCAGGGGTCAGAGGTCATCTGCCGGGCCATTCACACGTAGGTCCAACCAGTCTCATGTGTCCAGCATAGGGTGAAGGAGTCCCAGGACTCAGTCTGCCTCATGTGTCCAGGTTTGACCTCCGGACGGTCCGGGTGGACTTTGTGGAGTGTCTCATGCGGTTCCTGCCAATGGAGGCAGAGGTGAAGTTGCTACGGCAATATGAGAGGGACAGGAAACCTCTGGAGGCTCTGAGTGACGAGGACCGGTTCATGATGCAGTTCAGCCGCATCGAGAGACTCAGCCAGAGGATGACCATCATGACCTTCATGGGCAACTTCACCGACAACGTCCAGATGTTGACTCCGGTAAGAGAGACATCGCTAAGACAGACAGGAGGACAGACAGGACGACAGACAGGAGGACAGATGTCTCATTGTGTTATCTTTGTTCTTAGCAACTCCACGCCATGATCGCTGCTTCAGTTTCTATTAAATCATCTCAGAAGCTCAAGAAGATCCTGGAGGTCAGTGAGAGATGGACGTATGTTAAGGTCTGATGGACGTATGTGGACATATGTGGACGTATGTTAAGGTCTGATGGACATATGTGGACGTATGTTAAGGTCTGATGGACATATGTGGACATATGTTAAGGTCTGATGGACGTATGTGGACATATGTGGAGACAGGAGCTGTCCACTGTTTATAAAGTGAGGATCAGCTGATTGTTGTTGTGGTTCTAGATCATCTTGGCTCTGGGGAACTACATGAACAGCAGCAAGAGAGGAGCAGTGTACGGATTCAAACTACAGAGCCTGGATCTGGTAACACACACTGTAACACACACTGATGTGTATACACATACGGTAACACATACTGATGTATATACACACACGGTAACACACACTGATGTGTATACACACACTGTAACACACACTGATGTGTATACACACTAACACTCACACACTGATCCGCTGGTGCGTTTAAGGGTTCCTGATTTTTTATGTTTTTCTCACAACTAAATGTTTCAGATCATGAAACTAATTTAAATATTAATCAAAGACAATGATTCAGTTTTTATTATTGAGGGGAAACTAGATCCAGACCTCCATGGTCCAGTTCTCCAGCCCTGCCACCCAGACCTGTTCTCGAGACTAGAAACCACTTCACAACATGACCTGGTTCAAGACAGATACCTCCACAAGCTGGACCTCAGCCCAGATCCAGAGACATTCATTGAACAAATGAGAATTCTGGAAAAGGTTCTGAAGACATTACTAAAGCTGGGGTCTCCAGGGAAAACCACAGTGAGAACCCATTATCCACACACGACCAGTGGAGAACCGTCCCAGGAGAGGCTGGACCACCACCATAACCCCCAGAGACCCCTCATCATAAGAGGCCTCATCAGACCCACAACAACATCCAGAGACCTGCAGCCTCACTGGGCTCGGTTAAGGTCAGAGTCCAAAAAGAGACCGGACTAACATGGACCTCAAGACCAGAACCACCCACGACGAGTGGAACTAAACTCCTCCACAGCTGGAAAAGGCTCATTGAAGTTCTCCCCAACAACCAGGGACCAGGTCTAGGAGATGACCCCCTGACCCCAGGACCATGGAGGTCTGGATCCAGAGTCCCTCAATAATAAAAACCTTCATTAAAAACATCTGTGTAAAAACAAGTGTCAATGATGCAATGATGATGTCAGGGAGTGGTAAATATAGGTTTTAGAAGTAAGCGTGCAACAGGTAAGATAGGATGGTGGGTTGGTGATGTGATGAATGTTGGAATATGGGTTTTCCATTTAAGATGAGTTTCATTTATTTTGCTGTTAGGCAATAAAAGAAATTATTATTGTGAGACTACGAGAATGAATGCGCGTTGATTTACAGACCGTTCCTACAAGGCGACACTTTAACGCCACAGTATATACACACACTAACAAACACACACTAACTGGCCCTGAGTCATCCTGATGAAATGTCCCCACCCATGTCTATGTCCATGTCTGTGTCCATGCAGCTCCTGGAGACAAAGTCGACTGACAGGAAGCAGACGTTGCTTCACTACATCGCTAACGTGGTGCGGGACAAATATCCGACCGTGTCTCTGTTCTACAACGAGCTTCATTATGTGGACAAGGCAGCAGCCGGTGAGTTCATCAGCCAATCACAATCCTGCACACACCAAGACCATCCCGACTCACCTGGACATGTCCACCTGTCCTCCAGTGAGTCTGGAGAACGTCCTGAGTGACGTGAAGGAGCTCCAGCGCGGCATGGAGTTCACCTGGAGGGAGTTCAGCGTGTCCCACAACGCCACCCTGAAGGACTTCATCAGCAGGAACGAGTCCCGGCTCGGTAAACTGCAGGAAGACGCCCGCATCGCCCAGGTACAGGGACACACCGGGGGGGACGCACACAGTGGGGAGAGACTCTGGGGAGAGGCACTGGGGAGACACATTGTCTCATCTGTCTTTCTGTGTCTTTGTGCGAAGGACGCCTTTGAAGACGTGGTCAAGTTTTTCGGAGAGAGCTCCAAGACGATGCCTCCGTCCGTCTTCTTCCCGATCTTCGTTCGTTTCATCAAAGCCTACAGGGTGAGACATGAAGCTCCGCCCACAATTACAGTAAGTTTCCAACCAATCAGTGACTGACTGTGTCTCTGAATGTCGACCAGGTGGCAGAGGAGGACAACGAGCAGAGGAGGCGTCAGGAGCAGATGTTATTGGAGAAGCTGGAGCAGGAGGAGCAGCAGGAGGAGCAGGAGACCAAGGTGGGAGCTGCTCTGTTAGCTTAATGTTTAATGAGCTCTAACGAGCTCTAATGTGATTTACTGAGCTTCAACACACTCTAACGAGCTTTAGGGCTGAGGTTAAGAGCAGATGCTGTTGGAGAATAGGAGGAGCAGGAGACCAAGGTGGGAGTTGCTCCCTCAGTTCTAACGTCAACGAGCTCTAACGAGCTCTAATGTGATTTATTGAGCTTTAACGAGCTTTAGTTCATTTTGGGCCTTAACGTGTTTACTTGAGCTTTAACGGGCTTTAACGAGCTTAAAGAGCTTTAACGAGCTTTAACGAGCTTCCTCGCTCCAGTCTCCCCACAGAGGGAAGCGACAGCAGCAGGAACTGATCACGGAGCTCAGACGACGACAAGGAAAAGACAGTCGCCATGTTTACGAAGGCAAAGACGGAGCCATAGAGGACATCATCACAGGTAAACCACAGGTCCTCGAACGCATCACTCCATCTGTGTTGAGGCCGTCATGTGACCTCTTGATGCTTCCTCTCACCTGCAGCTCTGAAGACCGTCCCATTCACGGCTCGATCGGCCAAACGCAGCTCTCGCTTCTTCTGTGACCCCGCCCACTCAGACGAGCACTACTGACCACTCCCACTCCTCCACGGGACCAATCAGCACCTTGAACATCTCTGATCGATCAATGTGAACTCGGACACTTTTGTATTTTTATCTTTTCTGGTGTGAGCAGCGACCAGATGCCCAGACACCCCTGACCCTCACCTTTGACCCCTGGCCTTTCTCTAGTGTCTAATCTCCGATAAGATCCTCAGTTCTGACCTGGTTCTGATTAAACTTAGACTTAAAGTTCTGGGACAAATGAACCTTGAACACAACGTCATCTCCAACAAAACAGTAAAACTGTGAGACATAAAATCCTAACGGTGCTAAAGAAGCTTGAAATGAACGTCCTCATTGATTCTCCGGTATCTCATGTGGAACCAGGTCAACAGGTTCAGAGCTGGTTCTGGGTCAGCAGAGGTTCTGGGTTCCTGGGTCCCTGTTTTGAACTGGATCTTGTACAGGGTTATACTCCTTTCACTTCTTCTCCTTCTACTGTGTTCTACTGTATGTACTCGCCTTACCAGAACCAGCTCCACTTCTCTCTACGTCATGACCCAGAAACAGTGTTAGCAGCGTTAGCAGCGTTAGCAGAGTTAGCAGCGTTAGCAGGGCTAGCAGTGTTAGCAGAGTTTGAGTCCGAGGCTCCTCCGGGGCCAAGGTCTGTGGACTCCACCTTGCTGCTGCAGTTAGCGGTTAGCCTGCTGCTCGCATAAGAGCCACGCCCACAGACACCAGTGACCTTCAAAATACAAAGTCCTGAACTCTGCCACCGAGAGGAGGCGCTGCAGCACAACAGGGGGAGGAGCCACGGTGACTTTAAGAACCATTTAAGAACCATCTGGTTTCAGAAAACTGAAACTTGATGGACCAGCTGCTAAAACGCTGGGACGCACACCTGGAAGCACAAAGACAAACTTGTAGTGTCCTCGGCTTTTGGGGGTCCCTGTCCCAGAAAGTCTGAGCAGCCCCCCCCCCCCCCCAATACACACACCCAAACACACACACACAATAACACACACACACTATAACACACAGACACACACACAGTGACACACACACACACACAGTAACACACATACTATAACACACACACCTATACTTCCTATTTGAAGTTGAAATGAGACAAAACATCAACAACAGCACAAAGTTTTTCTATGTGTACAGACATTTTCTAGGAAGTTGTGTAGTGACGCTCGTACTGTGTCTGTGTTTGTTGGTGGTAACTCTGCACTTGGTGTGTAAATAAAGCGCACCTCATACACACAATTCTGGTGTTTCATCATCTCATCTTCCACCTCTAATCCTGACCAGGGTCACGTGGGTCCTGGAGTCTTTCCCAGCTGTCATTGGGTGAGGGGGGGGGATCTCTGGAGGGGGGAGGAAACCGGACATCATCTATAACATTTTATTTTTATTTCCAACAATCCAACTTTCACTCTGATTGGCTGTTACAGGGTGTCTGGTTTCTGATTGGCCGACTTGACTGATGGCAGGTGAGGTCCCCATTAAGGTGACTCTTCCTGCTGATGAGCTGTTTTGTGATTGGTTGTTTAACTTCCATCCAGTTTGGAAGATCAACCAGAGAATGAGTGTGAAGGTCGACCTTTGACCCCAAGTCCTGTCACCTGGGCGAGAAAATAGAAAGACTGTCACCGTGGAAGGGTCAGTGAATGCACCGTGGAAGGGTCAGTGAACGCACCTTGAAGGTGTTTCCAGCCAGTGGCTGCTGTCTGATCTCTGATTGGTCGAGGGCTAGACTGGCCGTGGTCACAAACAGGTCAGAGTAGTCTGGACCGCCGAAACAACATGAGGTGGTCTTGGTCACTGGTAGAGGGATCGTCTGCAGCCGCACACCTGAGAGAACAGAGCAGGCAGTCTTCATCATCACCATCATCACATGGTGTCACCCGTCCAGAACCATCAGACCTGGGACTGGTCCCTAGAAACTCAAACCAGTCCGACCTCCACAAACAGAAAACCACCGACTGACTGCAGGACGACGACAACGAGACAAAATTAAACTGAATCTTGGAACCAAGATTTTCAGTTTTACCTTGAACGTTTTCATCCAAGTTTAAATTTATCTGAGGATAAAGGGTTAGGAATCAGGGTTAAAGGTTATGGCTTAGGGTTCCAGTCAGGGGTCGAAGGTCAGGGTAACCCTAGGACTGACCTGTAGCAGGGTCAATGTTGATGACTCTCCCTCCGTTGTAACAGGCCACCCAGAGACGTCCAGCAGCATCAAGTGTCATCCCGTCAGGAAGCCCCTCCCCCTCCTCCAGGTGGTAAACCACACGACGGTTACCTGGCAACGCACACACAATACATACATATGCACACAGCCCAGACTAAAGACCTGAACCAGTACGACATGAAGGACCTCTAACCCCAACCCTAAAACCATTTACCCAGGTGTCCAGTGTTTACGTTGTAGTCGAAGGCGTCAACAGTTAAAGCCAAACTGTCAATGTAGAAAAGCGTCCTCTGATCCAGAGACCAGTCCATCCCATTAGATATAGACACCTGGAGGAGACAGATGTTCTCTGATTGGTCATTGGCTATAGATGGGGATGTGCGGGGGGTGTGGGGGGTGTGGGGGCTTACCTGGCTCAGGTGCTTGGTCACTTTGAGGTCAGAGGTCACAGAGAACAGAGCTCCTTCTTTTCTCTCCATCTGCTCCTCCTCTTTCCTCATTGTACCTGAGACACATCACAGCGTTACCATGGCAACCAGGTAATCAGATGGACACTGGTGGACAGACAAACCTGCCAGTAGGCGTCCAACTGGGTCGACCTTCCCATTGTTCAGTCGGTTGTTAGGTTTGTCTTCATCCAAGTCCACCAGTGATGTCATCTTCTGTGTTGACCAATCAACAGCCACGATGCTCCGACCAACACCTGCCACGTAACCACCTGAGCTACGAGGGACCGCGAAGCCCACCGTGTCTCCTGCAGCGAGACAGGTGAAACAGAGACAGATGTGTGAGACAGGTGAGACACAATGAGACAAGTGAGAAGCTGAGTGGCCGACCTGTCTCCACAGACTGGATCTGATTGGTTGTTGGACTCCAGCGGTGGATTTTCTGCCCAATGATGTCGACAAACAGCAGCGTCTGCTCCGACTCCTCCCACACCGGCCCTTCACCAATCATAGCGTTCACCTTCACCACACTTTCCACCTTCACGGATGACATGATCACCACCTGTGTGCCACGACTAACCAGTGAAAGGGACTATTAGCATGTTAGCATGCTAACAGGATGATGATAATTAGATTATCTTCAGTGTTGCTATAACAGCATCTGTCAGAATATGTTGTTTGTCGTTGTCAATCTTTAATAATATTTTATGTTTAGACATTTTTTCTACATGTTCGTTCATTGAGTGATGGTGAACATGAATGTTCGTTGGACATTTGACAGGAAAGAATCATGAGAATTTTCTCCATTTCTTCATAAAATTATTCAAAACATCCCAAAAGTAGAAAGAGGCTAAGACTAAGACTTAAAAGAAGACATTAGAGACTAAATCAGAGTCCATGTGTCCAGGAGTGTCTATGTCAAAGTGGAAAAACCTTCTAAACAGAGGAGGTGGACTGAGATTTAATTTACCAACTATTTACAATTAAGTTTTGACTTCTGTCCCCATGAAGTTTCAACAAGGCTCCCACTGACAATAGCTTCGTTAGAGCTTCATTCATAGGGTAACCCAGGGTAACCCAGGGTACAGCAGAAAATCTTGTAGCAAATACTGAGAGCACTGTGACGTCACAGTGGTTTATTATGATTTTAAACGACGCTGGGTCTGTTGCCCGCCTCCTCCTGTGTCTGGTTACTGCGCATGTTCTGTGTTCTTCGTTCATAATTTAGCACTATCAGTGTTTTCTGGTGGGTTTATGAACGCCGATGTAAAGACGAAATGATTTGTGAGTTTTTTCCACATAGTTTCACGATATCGACCACAAGAAAGTCCAGAAACAATGACGCGCACTCTTAAACTAACGCATTTGTGAATGGAGTCTGGTTTGAAGCTCCAGTTCGATCTTTACACCTTTGGACTTTACATGTTGTGTAACAGTGAACACAATGTTCAAATAAACATGACACTGACAACTTTCCACCAGTAGAGTCGACTTACCTCCACTACTCCCGCTGCACTTTCAAACGTGTTTCTTCCACAGACTGAGTGAACATGGAGGAGCAGCTCCTCTAAAGCGAAGCTAATGCGAGCTATAAAGCCACGCCCCAATGTTAGTGGGCGGGGCTTGGGCAAACTAAAACTAAAATACACGTCAAATAAGTTTTTATGTAGGATAGTTTCCATCGTTTTAATAATGACCATGATAATAATAATGTTAATATAATTTTGATTAATGTTCAAGTGTCAAATGTTTTGGATAAGTTTCTGTTTAGTTTATTATTTGCCATGCTAACCGCTCAGTAACGCGCTGCTGTGGGACCATTAGAGTTGTAAAAGTCGTTTATAATCTAACATTTCCTTGTAGCTGGTGGAAGTAGAGCAGCATTAACTAGAAAATTCCCTCTGGAAGATTTTGAAAGGGCTACGGGGGGTTAGGGTTCGCACACTTTGCCTACATTTAGCACAGTTAGCACAGTTAAACTAAATTTAGCACAGTTAGCCTACAGTTAGCACACTTAAACCACATGTAGCACAGTTAGCCTGTATGTGAGGGAGTAATGCGTGCATGTGTGTTTGTCCTATAACTCTTCCTGTGTGTGTCTGTAACTGTAATGACATGAAGTTGCCAGTGTGGGTGGGGAGGAGTGTATTGTTGTAACATAAATGTGTGGGACACAGGGATCAGCTGTATTAACAGCAGAGACATCAGAGGAGTCCCTGATTAATCAATTGGCACTTTTCGGGTTAAGGGTCAAGGTTTTGGAGTGAAGGGTTTAGGGGTTAGGATTTTGGAGTGAAGGGTTAGGGGTTAGGGTTTTGGAGTGAAGGGGTTAGGATTGTGGAGCGAAGGGTTAGGGGTTAGGGTTTTGGAGCGAAGGGTTTAGGGGTTAGGGTTTTGGAGCGAAGGGTTTAGGGGTTAGGGTTTTGGAGTGAAGGGGTTAGGGGTTAGGGTTTTGGAGCGAAAGGGTTAGGGGTTAGGTTTTGGAGGCGAAAGGGTTAGGGTTAGGGTTTTGGAGCGAAGGGTTAGGGGTTAGGGTTTTGGAGCGAATGGTTTAGGGGTTAGGATTTTGGAGCGAAGGGTTTAGGGGTTAGGGTTTTGGAGTGAAGGGGTTAGGGGTTAGGGTTTTGGAGCGAAGGGTTAGGGGTTAGGGTTTTGGAGCGAATGGTTTAGGGGTTAGGATTTTGGAGCGAAGGGTTTAGGGGTTAGAGTTTTTGAGTGAAGCAGGGTATCCTGACTTTCGTCTTTGCTTCCACTATCTCACTGAGCTGGATTTCACACAGTCACTCCTCAAGCTCCTAAAATTTCATTTGGGAGACGTACAGGCAGAAAAACTGTTAAAGACTCGATTAAGTTGCTCTGGTAGCTTTATTAATATTATTAACTGTTGCTTTATCCACTATTTCACAGCTGTTATCGAGTCATGCCTCGGATATAGTTTAGACTTCATGTGTGATGCCCAGCCCTCTCTCACCTAACATTGTTTTGGAACAGTGTCAAACGCTGTTGACCACTCGGTCACAGTGAGATCAAGCTGTCACAGGTCAATGAAGAAACACGAGGAGCCTCATTATCTGCAGGTTTTTTGGGTTAGAGTTTTAGCGTTCAGTTTTCTCTTTTGTCGTGTCATGCTGCGGTTGCAGACTTTGCAGTATCCTACAAAGTTCCACTGTGGGTGTATTTTAGGAGTCACAATCAATAAAACAGCTGTGCACATAACTGTTAAGGTTAGCTGAGGACAACAAAGGCTGAGAAAGATACTGAGTGTTTACATGGGCACTAATAATCACTGAAGTGGCCATGTCAGTTCAATTCAATTCAAATACCTTCATGTGTCCCAGAACAGTAATGTAACAGCACACTGATTATTATTCTGGGCGTGTAAATGCACTCAATGAATTCTTTACACCTACTGTTCCCTAAGTTCATATTCTGTCATGTTACCGTTTTGATAATTTACAAATTATCCAAATGAACTTAACACATTACGTCTCAATTTCCAGTTTACATTTAATTTGGAGAGGACCCTGTGGCACTGGAGCGCATGGCATGTTCCTGTGCTGCAGGTAAAGCTCTGTGTAATCACATGGTAGCCCTGCTATTTCAGACAGCACACTACAGTAACTTGGGGTTCAAGACTGTGCTATTGCCATTGTCCTGCACCAGCCAAGGACACAGGTCAGATATTTATACTTATATACTCTTGAAAATGTAGGACTTGTTATAGGGAATTGCACCAGAGGCAACAAATAATATGACGGTGTGTAATCCCAAAACAAAAAGAAGTGTAAGGGCCGGTGCAAAGTGCACAGAGCGTATCCTGGTGAGTTTGAATGAGTTTTACTCTCCTCTTTATACTCTTCTCATCGTCTGTCCTGCCATTGTCTACTCTCTTCCTCTTTCTTCTCATTTACTCTTTCTCTTTTTTTGTCAGAGCCTCTTCCAGATCTTCGTATGATGGCCAGAAAAACTCAAAGACATTCATCCATAACCAGGATTATGCAAACTGCTGCATGGGCTTGAGAACCTTAATTGACTCTAAATTTGGCCCTGTGCCATTTGGCTCTGTCCATTCTTGCCCTCATGAAATAAGTCAAGACTATATTAGACACCTGATGCCCCTGCATTTCTGCAGTTACCTGTTGATGGCTACAGTTTTAAATTCCCAGCAAATTATGAGCTCAATTACAAGCAACAATGCCACCTGGAGAGCCTGAAGGTTTTTATTGATTTATTTCACCTTTATTTTTCGAGGGTTGTCACATTAGGTCCAGTTATGGACCCTGGTACGCAAACCCCGACTCACAGCCAGCCGATTCCGTGAGATATGCCATGTTCGTGGGGAGTCTTCTGCCAAAGCCTTGGCTTCTCGCATCCTGAGGGGAACTCCTCAGACTGCTGCCATGAAATGAGGTTTGGACCGGGAGTCAGAGATATTGCAGCTGTATTCAGATTTTTCTGATGCCTCTGTGACACTTCCTGGAGTAATAATCCACCCAGACACACCTCACCTTGGGGCTAACACTGATGCCAAAGTCTTCAACCCTTGTGAAGTGCCACCATTTGGCCTGGCAGAGGTCAAGACCTTCAACGTGGAAAGTGTTGCACAAGTGAAACACCTGACCACAGTTAAAGGCAAAGCCTACTAACGGAAGACTGACAGATACCATTATCAGGTGCAAGTGGTGTGATTTCATTACAGATACGCACACTGACTTCACAGTTGAACGAATCTTTAGGGATGAGGAGCTTATCCTGTCAATGCGCCAAAAGCTGGATGACTTGTATTTTAACATCTACATGGATGTCTTCTTACGTAGTAAAGCTTAAAAATGACTTGAGAGTAAGTGTAGTAGTGCTATAGTTGTAGTAGTGCACCTATGAGGCTGAGGTGTTGCAATGTTTGCAATTTTCAAACAGACAAACCTGCGAGTTAAAGACAAAGGTCCTTCTCCTTCTCAGAAAATCTTTGCATTGGAGTGAATGGAGAGCAGACAGGTACTTTACCGCGAACAGAAGCTCACAGTTTAAATTCTGTACGTCTCTCTGCTTTGCTGAGCACATTGTGAGAGACACAAAAAGTTTGTCTACAACTAAATCATGTGTCTAGTGTGTAAATTGTGGCCGGGACGAGCGTGGAAAGAGAAAAGTTTCAGGTGATTTCACACACGCTCTCTGAACAGTGATTGATCAAAAACTACAAGACTTATCAAAACAAGGATTAATACACCAATACACAAGGCTACATTTCTACATTTTAAAGTTTAAACGAAGTCTCTAGGTGAAAGTTTGCATGAGCAGTTTTTTTTTCACCTGTCACGGGAAACTGTCGCAGTTTTCGTATTTTGTAAAGAAAAGCCAAAGCACACTGATCCTGATCGAACTGTATATTGAACGCGGTAAAGCAATAGGACCTCGCCCTAATTACATGAAAACACCAGTGAGTCTGGAGGAAGTGTGGGCGGGGCATGATGAGTCTGGAGGAAGTGTGGGCGGGGCATGAGGAGTCTGGAGGAAGTGTGGGCGGGGCATGAGGAGTCTGGAGGAAGTGTGGGTGGGGCATGATGAGTTTGGAGGAAGTGTGGGCAGGGCATGAGGAGTTTGGAGGAAGTGTGGGCAGGGCATGAGGAGTTTGGAGGAAGTGTGGGCGGGGCATGAGGAGTTTGGAGGAAGTGTGGGCGGGGCATGAGGAGTTTGGAGGAAGTGTGGGCGGGGCATGAGGAGTTTGGAGGAAGTGTGGGCGGGGCATGAGGAGTTTGGAGGAAGTGTGGGCGGGGCATGATGAGTCTAGAGGAAGTGTGGGCGGGGCATGATGAGTCTAGAGGAAGTGTGGGCGGGGCATTGTCTGGAGGAAGACAGCATCAGGAAGTGGAGACCTGGCGTCCATATTTATATAGTCTATAAATGAGTTGGGGTCCTATAGACTCTATAGGACAGATGTCAAAAATAAGGGACAAGCTGTCCACCCAAGTCTAATCTGTCCCACAGCATGAATTCACAAAGTGACACAGAAAACAGTTCTTCAATGAAAATAACTTAGACCTCTAATTTATCCACTAGTTTATTCAGAGAAGTGGACAGAACATAACACTGAGACCAGGACCAGACTAGACCAGGACTAGACAAGACCAGGACCAGACTAGACCCAGGACCAGACAAGACCCAGGACCAGATTACTCTGCATTAAGACATTTCATTATTTCAAAGGATGTTTTATTAAATGTAAACATTCTCCTAATTTACTTGTTCTTCTTTGCACTAAAACAAGTGTGTAGTTGTTGTTACGTGTAGGTTATCATCGTGTTGTGTTACTGATCCGGTCCAGTTGAGATCAAACTGGACTCAATGTGTCCCCTGAACTAAAGTGAGCTGGACGCCCCTGGTTTACGGTCTCTTCAGTGACTGATTATTGATGTGTCGTCTCCTCGTGGTCAAACCAGAACTGACCTCAGTCAGGAACGTCTGTAACAGTCATATGATAACCCGTCGCCATGGTAACGGCTTCTATTCGGGAAGAAGGAAGGACCAATAGAGAAGTTTCACAATCAAATAGAGGAAGTTTTTATCTTGAAGCAGACAGAAGTCACCATATCAACAAAGTTAAATAAAAAATCTAAACAGAAAACACCAGCTGTGTCGCACAAGAGGAGGCTGTTGCCGTGGTAACACAGGATCACTTTTTGGCAGCAGCTGTTCGGGCTCGGTTCAACCTGTCAATCAAGAGGCGGTCGGAGGTGGAACACCTGGAGAGAACAGCCGCCATTTCCGAGTCGTTTCTTCGCTCGATGGCAGCGTCTGCCGCCCCCTCCATGTCCCTGGCAACAAGACAAGAAGAGGACGTCACGGGTGAGGGGACAGGTGAGGGGACAGGTGAGGGGACAGGTGAGGGGACAGGTGAGGGGTCTTACCCAACGGCCAGGTGAGCTTTGACCTTCTGCTCAGGCGTCACCTTGGAAACGTATTTCTTGGCTTCGTACTTGTTGTTACACTTAATGCAAACTTCCACAAAAGCCTGAAGAGAGAAGAGACGTTTCTGAAACCGTCGTCTACCTTTTCACCACTAACAAGAGGGGTGGAGCTTCTGCTTACCAGGTAACCAATGGGAGACTTTTTGCTCTTTGAGAACTTCTCTAGCTCCTCCCACTCCTCCTTCTCTGCCAGAGACTTCAGCTTCAACCACCAGTACCTGCACAGGTGGACAAATGAGGACAGACAGATGGAGATGTGCAGAGAAAAAAACATTCTGTTTTTAAAATTCCTGCGTTAACCGGCTCGCAGCATCCTAGCTGTTAGCATGTTGGCATTGGTGTTGCCTAGCAACAGCGTCAGAGAACCTCACCTTTTGTCTGGGACCTTGAAGTCTCTGTAAAGTTGCTCGGCCTGTTTGTGAAGTCCAAGAGTCAACAGAGCCTCCATGGTGGCCTGAACAAAGCAGAGGAGACATCACAGGTAACCACGACAACACCAAGAGCCCCGCCCATCTACCTGAAGAGACTGTCCCTAAAGCCCCGACCATCTACCTGTAGAGACAGTCCCAGAAGGCCCGCCCCTTTCTCGTCATCAAGCTTTCGCTGAAACCGAAGGAGACGCATCTCGTCCTCTGTAGCCTGAGGACAAAAGAGAAGGACTGAGACCCAGAGACAAGTTGTCCTCATGTTAACACCTGGGCGTCTGTTACCTTGGCAGCAAACTCATTCTTGGCCTTGTTGAACTCGTCCACAGCCGTCTGCAGGACAGACAGGCGACTCTCTAACCTCTGCAGAGACAGGGGGAGTTAGACTCTGGAAGGACATCGTGATGGGGGACAGTGGGACAGGTGTCTTACCTTCTCTCTGTAACTGGCACTGACGTAGTAGTTGGCCAGTTCCTGGTGGTCGTCGTCCTGGTTGTAGAGATCCTTCAAGGTGTCCTGTTCTTGTAGTTTACAGAACTGACCACAGGGGGAGAAAGTCAGCACTCACCTGGCTGGGGGGGGAGGAAGTGGCTGAGGAGGGGGGGGGGGGGGGGGGGGGGGGGTGAGGGGGTACCTGTCTGTAGAGGCTCAGAGCCACTGGTTGGTTCCTCAGGGTCATGAAGAAGTCTCCTCGGTTCATCTCGTTCTTCAGGAAACTCACCACTGTGTAAACTACAAACAGGAATAACAGTTACACAGGCAGGGGGCTGGGCCAACACTCACCTAGGCAGGCAGGGGGCGGGGCCAACACTCACCTAGACAGGTAGGGGGCGGGGCCAGCACTCACCTAGGTCAGTGTCTCCGCTGTCCACAGCTTTGCTCAGAGCCAACTGACTCCTCTTCATCTTCAGCAACAGAGGAACTTGTTCTCCGGACCGAGCCTCGAAATCCAGAAGCTGAGACACAACAAGACAAAACGATTCCATTTACAAAGTGGTGATGATTATCGCAGTGGTGTTTCATGTCCCCCTGTGGACAGGTTGTCTCAGCTATTAATATAAAGTGTCAGTGAGGACTTGAGGTGGATCGAGAGCAGATCCTGTCATCAATAAAGCAACCTCAGACAGACAGACCTGTCTTTGGGGGACAGATGTGTCTCCCAAAGGTGTGGACGTGTCCTCAGTGGACGTACCTTGATGGCGAGTTCAGGACGTCCACATTCATGAGCCTTAGCTGCGATGTGTGAGTACGAGACACCTGGAGAATCTCCCACCTTGAGGCACACTGCTCGAGCTATGGCCTCGTCTGATAGGTCCTTCTGCTGCACCTGGACACGCCCACAAACACACACCTGAGCTAGTCAAAACAGAGACTCTGGTGAGACAGGTGAGACAGGTGAGACAGGGGAGACGTTACCTTGCATGATGCCCAGTGCTTGAGGACTCGACTGACTCCTTGATAATCAGGAATCTTCAGGTAACGACAGATTTCAATCGCTAACGGATAAAACTGTCGATATACCAGCCTGAGAGACAGGTAGACAGACAGGTAGAGAGACAGGTGAGACAGACAGGTAAGAGACAGGTGAGACAGACAGGTAGGGAGACAGGTAAGAGACGGGTGTGAGACAGGTGATACAGACAGGTGACACAGACAGGTAGAGAGACAGGTAAGAGATAGGTGAGACAGACAGGTAGGCAGACAGGTAAGACAGGGTGAGACAGACAAGTCAGACAGACACCTAGAGACAGGTGAGACAGGCAGGTAGAGAGACAGACAGGTAGAGAGACAGGTGAGACAGAGACAAATAGCATGGATAAGTTGGCCTACCTGTCAATCAACACCTGTAGAGTCATCTGTTTAAATCTGAGGTCAAATGTGAAGGAATTCACCGAAATAAGCTGATCACTAAGACTGTTCACTAGGACTTATCGTTAGGACTGTTCACTAGGACTGATCGCTAGGACTGTTCACTAGGACTGATCGCTAGGACTGATCACTAAGACTGTTCACTAGGACTTATCGCTAGGACTGTTCGCTAGGACTGTTCACTAGGACTAATCGCTAGGACTGATCCCAAGGACTGTTCACTGGGACTGTTCGCTGGGACTGTTAACAAGGACTGTTCACTAGGACTGTTCACTAGGACTTATCGCTAGGACTGTTCGCTAGGACTGTTCACTAGGACTAATCGCTAGGACTGATCCCAAGGACTGTTCACTGGGACTGTTCGCTGGGACTGTTCACTAGGACTGTTCACTGGGACTCATGACTAGGACTGTTAACAAGGACTGATCCCAAGGACTGTTCACTGGGACTGTTCGCTAGGACTGTTCGCTAGGACTGATCGCTAGGACTGATCCCAAGGACTGATCCCAAGGACTGATCCCAAGGACTGTTCACTGGGACTGATCGCTAGGACTGATCGCTAGGACTTGTTCACCTGGACTGTTCACTAGGACTCATCACTAGGACTGTTAAGAAGGACTCATCACTAGGACTGATCCCAAGGACTGTTTACTGGGACTCACCAGTAGGACTCATCACTAGGACTGTTCGCCAGGACTCATCGCTTGGACTGATCGCTAAGACTGTTCGCTAGGACTGTTCGCTAGGACTGTTCGCTAGGACTGATCGCTAGGACTGTTCACTGGGACTGTTCACTGGGACTGTTCACTGGGACTGATCACTAGGACTGATCACTAGGACTGATCACTAGGACTGATCACTAGGACTGATCGCTAGGATTTGTTCACTAGGACTGATCGCTAGGACTGTTCACTGGGACTGTTCGCTAGGACTGATCGCTAGGACTGTTCACTAGGACTGTTCACTAGGACTGTTCACCAGGACCAGGATACTGAGTATGAGTGAGTGGTAGTCCAACGCTGCTGTCTCGGACAGCGTTCAGGACTCGTAGTTCTCTGCAGGTCGTCACAAACTGATCTGGGCTGAAGTCGGTCAGGAAACATTTGCCAAAGGACGCCGCCTGGTGGAGGAGAACCACGTCAGGGTTTAGGGTTCAGGGTAGCACCCGTGCCCAGACCTCGTTACCTTCATAGAGCCTCACCCTCATCAGGGACTTCTGGGTGTTGGTGTCGTACTCGTGACCTGCCGCCTCCACACACTGTTGGACTGCTTCTCCCAGCATGCTTTGCTCTTTGATTTCCCTCAGATACTCATCGGCCTTCTGACTCGACTTCTACACAAACAGACGTCAGACCAGACAATACTGCAGTACTTCCACAACAGTACTACAATATCCTCAGTACTGTAATACTGTAACACCTCAACAGTGCTGTAATATCCTGACATTAGTACCTGTGGTACTGTAGCAGTGTACTAGTGTACTAATGTAGTAAGTACTGTAAGTACTGTAAGTACTGTAGTACTGTAAGTACTGTAAGTACTGTAGTACCTCGTACTCTCGGTGGGCCTCAAGCAGCAGAGCTCCAGGAGCCATGGAGGCGATCTTGAAGATGTCCTGACAGACCAGAGGAACCTCCTGCAGCAGCTCCTGATGGGTGGAGGTGATGATCCGGACTCCGTCCAGTTCTCCCACCAACACACAGTCATCGTCAATGGGGAACCTGGGGTCAGGGGTCAAGGGTCAAAGTTCACCTGGACGGGGAACCGGAGGTCAGGGGTCAAAGGTCAAACCTGATCTGGGCCCCTGGTGGTTTCAAGGATACTGGATGGTGTCGTTACAGACTCCGGCCACCAGGAGCAGTCTGTCCCACATCAGCACCACAGAGGCCTGCTGACTCTTTGGTCTGCGACACCTGGACCGGGTTAGAAAGAGGGGGTTAGACAGGTTAGACAGGTGGACAGGTGGACAGGTGGACTGGTAGAGAGGTGGACTGGTAGAGAGGTGGACGTACCAGACCATCTGTTTCGGGGGGGTCGTCTTCTTGGTGTCCACTCCACTCAGTTTCTCCTGAAGACAAAACAATCACCTGTCAATCACCTGCAGCCCACCAGGACTCTGGAACTTGATTGGACAACTCGCCTGGAGGTGGGAGGAGCCTGTCCACAGGTGTCCAGTGTCAGTGAAGAGAGCCAGGTATTTATAGCTGAAGGACACGGCCATGTGGACGATGCTGCCAGCCTGAGGACTGAGACCTGGAGGACACTGAAGACGAACGGACAGATCAATCAGGGGACCCAAATAAACTCGCCCTGTATTTGTCTCCACCAACTATGTCTCTAGCCTCTGTCTCACCACAGCGGTGCAAGACGTGTTGTCCAAGATGAAGAGTTCGGGTCCGTTGGACAGCAGGACTTTGGTCTGTCTGTCCTGAGTGAGGACGACCCAGCAGGACGGCTTGCCCTGAAGACCTGATGACAACAGAGAGACGGACAGACTGAGGACAGATGAGGAGAGACTGAGGACATCCCAGTAAAGACGTGGTCTCAGTGGCGTAGTTACCTGGGACCTCCGGTAACCGGCGGAGCTTCAGGTCGTCTATGTTGGTTGCCAGGGTGAAGCGGGAGGAGCCTGTTACTATGGCGATTCCCGTCCCATAGGGAGAGTGGAACACCTTGGCCTGGACCACCTGACTCTGAACGACTTCCTGTCCACAACGAGACGACAGAGGACATGATGGAGGACGTGCTACGCTAGAAGACACGACAGAGGACACGGCCGGAGACTCACCTGTCCCATGCTGAAGTGTCTCTTAAAGGATCCAAACAGATCATAGATCAGAACTGATCCGTCCTCCTGGACACACAGCAACTCATCGCTGACCGTCCAACCCAGCTGGACCACGGGACCACTCTTCCACTGGCACAGGAGGGACAGGGGTGAGAGACAGGTTAGACAGGACAGTCTGAGACTGGCCGGCAGGTTTCAGGCGTGTCCACTCACAGGGAAGCTGGCGATGGCGACTCCAGAGGCAGAGTAAATCTCTAACTGAGGACGAGAGCTGGGGGGACGTCTGAGAGGTTCTCTGAGGACAGCTGGGGACAGGGGACAGAGGTTAAAGGGCTCCCTTAAGACAAACTGGCATCTGCTCCTGACATCCAGGTCAGTGGACGTCTCATCAGGGACATCCAGGTCAGTGGACGTCTCTTGATGGCAGAGAATCTGAAGAACAGACTGACGTCCTGGACAGTTTCTCTCCACGTCTCTCTGGAGACATCCTTCTGACTAAATACACCAATTAAACTGTCCTCTCGTCTTCTCTGTTTTGTCCAAGGACGAGACGTGTCTCAGACAGTGTTTTTCAACCAGTGAGTCGTGGGACATTGTCCAGTTTGACCTAAACTGAGAATGAATGAATTATTATCTGCTAATGACGTCCATTGTCCAGTGTCTGTGCTGCAGCAGAGACGGGCAGCGTCACCATGTAATGCTCTTCCTCACCACTAGATGGCAGCAGGTGGAGGATTAGTGAGGCATGAATGAGACAGGTAGAGGGGACAGCGTCCAGGACAGAGATGGACAAGTTATTGACCTGTGAAGACCGCTGGCCTGTGCTTGGTGTGAAAAGTTCTGCATCAGTGCTGTGATACCAAGCAACATAAAACAAACATCTCATAAAACAGGAATCCAGACGATTTAGTCAGAGAAACAGGCAACTTTTAGGAGAAAACCCACAAAGATAAACGAGGGAGCAAATATTTACTTAAAGCAAATATTTCTGCTTCTGTCACAATAAGCTCGATGTGTCTGTTTTCCTGCTGCACGATGTTTTGGACAGAATTAGAGTTTGAAGTTTTCTACCACGTATTTAGTTCTGAGATCACATTGTTGTCGCTGTATTTGTGAAGTGGACTTTTTATTTTTATTTGGAAGAAGAAATTTGTTTCTTTGTGTTTACTTGATTCCTGTTCACTTTGAAGACCATGACTATGTTTAATATCGGCTGCAGACGATCACGTTTAAATATTTGTTGTTGTTGGAGAATTTATCAATGAAAAAATGAACCTTGACTCAAACAAGGTTGAAAAACACTGGTCTGTTTTCAGGGGACAGATCAGCTGACCAGTAGGACAGTAATCAGCTGATCGGTGTCCTTAGGACCAGTCGTACCTATGGGTCCTCCGTAGGGCGCGGCCGCCACCAAACTGTCCTTCAGTCCGTCCCCCAGAGTCCAACACATGTCATACAGGTCACACTTCCTGTTGGACACAAACAGCAAACATCAACTCTCGTAACCAAGGCAACGGTGCCTGGGGATAAAAAGAATCCGATGTCCTCAAGATGAAATAGTTTCGACACGTTTATTCGTATTTATTCATATATAAACTGATGTGTTTGTACCGTCAATAACGACGGACGTGTTACCGTAATAACTGTAGTCTGAGCGCAACAACTGTTCCTCATTCACAAAACGCTAAAACGGGACATTTTCGGGACAGTTTTTGCCAGGGACAGGACATCCTAAACGGGGACTGTCCCCACAAACCGGGGACGTCTGGTCTCTCTACATAAGGAGTCTCTGCGTCCATTTAACGCAGAAGCGTCAACCGCGGGTGAGTGATCAGCTGATCAGGTGTTTCTATCTCGTGACAGTGCAGCTAACAACATTAGCATGGTTAGCATGCGTAGCTGCAGCCTACTGTTAGCCCTGTCTGTCTGTCTGTCTGTCTCTCTGTCTGTCCCTGTCTGGGGACGGACCGGTGAACCAGAGGTGAACTGACCGATAGAAAGCTTCTCCCAGCGGGTTCCAGTTTGCTGTGATGAACGCCATGTTTCCTCCAGAGCGTCTGTCTTCTTCTACGCTCCAATATAAGGCTCCGATACAAGGCCCCGCCCCCTCCTCCTCCGTCTGTCTTCTTCTACGCTCCAATACAAGGCTCCGCCCCTCCCCCTCCTCTTCCGTCTTCTTCTTCTACGCTCCAATACAAGGCCCCGCCCCTCCCCCTCCTCCTCCTCCTCCTCCTCCTCCGTCTTCTTCTTCTGTTTATTGGCGGGTTGCAAACCGCCGCCCACGGTGTCAGAACCAGAATCATCTTTATGGACCCGGGACTTGAACATATTCATGGACTCAATGATACACGGAAATAAAATAATAATGCAAACTGTACAACATAAATGAGGCTTTCAGACTAATAAATAGTGTATTTATTGTATATATATAACTTGGTCACATAGACTTTACATCACTTACTCCTAAACTCTATGGTAGAACCTGAATCCGGTTCTACAGGAACCCTTCCCGTCCCACATAGACTCAGTGTTTCTTTCCTCTGTGTTTGTGAAGTTAAAGTCTGGTTAAAACTGTGTTTATCTCTGAGGGGCAACGAGGAGGACGAAGGGCGTCTCCTAGAACCTAAAAATAAAGAGCAACAGAACAAAATCACTCCCCCACATGTTGTGTGTCTTTAATGAGGCGTTGTCTCCAGTTGGTTCTAGGAAGTGAATTCCTGACATTCCTAAATAAATAGAACCCCCCCCCACACACACCCCCCACACACACACACACAGGAACTACCCAACCCAGGAACCCCCCCCCCCCCGTACACAACAGAACACAATAGAGTCCTGGTTCCTGTTCCTGGTCGGTTCTGGTGGATCTGGTCCAGCTTCACTGGAGATTCTGGACCCTGGAGAACTGGACCACAATCAGGTTCTGGTCCAGTTCTCCAGGGTCCAGACAGACACAGTTTCTCCGATGAGAAGCTTAAACTGGTTTTTACCAAGGACCTGGTTCTGGTCTCCATGACTTCACCAGACAAACATGGGCGAGAGACATTAACTACCTCTCTCTCTCTCTCTCTCTCTCTCTCTCTCTCCTCCCCCACCCATGGAAACCGCCACTCGAGGAGTTAACTCTTTCATCTCCATCTTCTCATCAAACTAAAAGATTCAACGGTTCTTTATCGTTCATTTCCCAAATGTTCACGGCATCAAATCACATTAAATGAAACACACACACCTGATAAAAACACACACAATAGACATTCTACACAATACACACAACAGTGGAACGTACAGTTTTACGCAGAACCTCCAACTCCCTCTTACTCTAACCCTTAAACGCAGACATGACATGAAACTGAATTTATTTAATTCATTAGTTGTATTTTATTTATTTTAAATATATTAGTTGTATTTTATTTATTTTATTTATCTCAATTATATTAGTTGTATTTTATTTATTTTAATTATGTTAATTATATTAGTTGTATTTTATTTATTTTAATTATATTAATTATATTAGTTGTATTTTATTTATTTTAATTATGTTAATTATATTAGTTGTATTTTATTTATTTTATTTATTTGAATTATGTTAGTTGTATTTTATTTATTTTAATTATATTAATTATATTAGTTGTATTTCATTTATTTTAATTATATTAATTATATTAGTTGTATTTTATTTATTTTAGTTATGTTAATTATATTAGTTGTATTTTATTTATTTTAATTACATTAATATCACCTGACGTTAAATGTGTCGTGTGTGGTTTCCTGTGTTTGGAGGTGAAGGGGTTAAAGGTGTGGACGTTTCCACAGTGGGAAGTTTCATGGAAACTTTCCCTCTGAGTCGACCAATCAGAGCGCGGCAGGGAGGGAGGGGGAGGGAGGGGGAGGGAGGGGGGCGGGCGAGGCAGAGCTCAGTGGTTTTTCAGGCAGAACGAGAGTTTGAGACTTTTACACTTGGACACTTTTACTTTTTAGGTTCGACATCATGGTGACAACAGAGACCCACCAGAGCCAGGACCTGCTGGTACCCACCCAGAGCCAGGACCAGAACCAGGACCTGGACCAGGACCAGCAGGACCTGGGGGAGGACCAGGCCTCGCCCTCTTCCCCTCTGACAGGATTCGACCTGGAGAAAATGAGTCAGGGACCCGTCAACGCCATCACGGTTCTCACTCTGCTGGACAAGCTGGTCCACATGCTGGACGCCGTCCAGGAGAACCAGCACAAGATGGAGGTGAGACAGGGACTAGAAGACCTGGTCCTGGTCCTGGTCCTGGAGACCAGGGTTCTGGTTAGTCCAAGTTGACCAGACCCAGTCTTCTGCTGCTGTTAGTTGAGGTGTGGAGACGTTCCTCATTAAATGAAACACAGACTGAAGTTCTAAACGTTCTAGTGAAGGAAACATCTCTCACACTCTCAGGTAGAACTTCAGGTTCTTTGAACTTGGTCTGAGAGTCTGATCCGGAAGCCTGTTTCCTGCCCCCGTAACAATGAGGCTACAGGCTGAGAGCTGATGGAACCAGATAGAACTGGCTAGAACAACTAGTTACAACCAGACAGAACTGGCAAGAACAACTATATAGAACGACTAGAAAATTAGAACCAGACAGAACCAGCTAGAACAACTATATAGAACGACTAGAAAATTAGAACCAGACAGAACCGGCTAGAACAACTAGTTAGAACTACTAGAAAATTAGAACCAGATAGAACCGGCTGGAACAACTAGTTACAACCAGACAGAACCGGCTAGAACAACTAGTTAGAACCAGGCAGAACCGGCTAGAACAACTATATAGCACCACTAGAAAATTAGACCCAGACAGAACCGGCTAGAACAACTAGTTAGAACTACTAGAAAATTAGAACCAGACAGAACTGGCAAGAACAACTATATAGAACGACTAGAAAATTAGAACCAGACAGAACCAGCTAGAACAACTATATAGAACGACTAGAAAATTAGAACCAGACAGAACTGGCTAGAACAACTAGTTAGAACTACTAGAAAATTAGAACCAGACAGAACCGGCTAGAACAACTAGTTAGAACTACTAGACAGGTGGAGGGCGTGGTCAGGGGGATCCAGGCTGATTGGTTGATGCTGATTGGTTGATGCTGATTGGTTGCAGGGCCACCAGGTGGAGATGGAGGGCGTGGTCAGGGGGATCCAGGCTGACATGACCAAACTGTCCAAGAGTCACAGTCACACGTCCAACACCGTCAGCAAACTACTGGACAAGAGCCGCAAGCTGTCGGTCACCATGAAGGAGGTCAGTGAACACACCACGCCCGTCCCCTGTCAGTGAACACATCGCAGCTGTACCGAGCTTCCTGTGGTGCGTTCACAGGTCCGGGATAAGATGGAGCGTCAGGGCGTCCAGGTGAAGAAGCTGGAGGCGAACCACGCCCACCTGGCCAACAGGAACCACTTCAAGGTCCTCATCTTCCAGGTCAGTGGGAGGTCAGAGGTCAGAGGCATGCTGGGACATGTAGTCTGAGGGTGTGAGGTTCTGTTTAACCCCTTCAGTAACAGTGGTGGGCGGAGCTTAAGCTTCAGTTGTTCTGTTTGTAAAAAGTTAAACTTTGTTTATTTAATTAGAACTTATTTAAAAACATCCAGAACCGAGGAGGAGCTCTGACGGAGAGAGATGTTATTAAAGTGTCGTCCTAAACATGCAGCCATTTGTTTTTAGGGTGTTAGTTGTGTAGTTGTTTGTTTATTTAAACAATGAATTTGTTTCCATTTGTTCTCAAGTGAAATTTTTGTGTCGTTTCTGAACAAAACTTAAATATTTTCTATTTACTGATGAACTGGATTTAAGGGATTTAAGGTTGTGAACATTTATTCAGATTCAGATGATGGAAAATCCGCCTCATTTTCTGAACAGTATCGATATCGATATCTACTTGGTATCAGACTGATACCGACTATAACCTGGATGAGCTCATGGACCAGCCGACCACGACACATACCTTTAGGTTCTCCTGTGGTTCTGCTAGGGTTCCTCCAGAACTTCCTTCATTAGGTTCCCAGGTTAAGTTCCTGATTTTTGTTCTCTGCTTCAGGAGGAAAACGAGATCCCGTCCAGTGTTTTTGTCAAAGATCCTCCTCCGTTCCCTCGAGATGAGATTTTGGAGGAAGGTGAGGAACCTGTGTCTGGCAACGTGGACGGGAACCTGTCCCTGGAAGGGGGACTCCAAACCATCGACCTATCATCTGATGAGGATGTTGGACTGGAGGCGGAGCCAGATGACGAGGGGGCGTGGTTTCACGACCTGGAGAACATGGAGAAGTCCAGAGCTGAGAAACTGAAAAGATCCAGTCTGAAGAAAGTAAGACGCACAGACAGGTGTGCAGACGTCCGGGGACAGGTGTAACCAGGATCTCTGTGTCTGCAGGTGGACAGTCTGAAGAAGGCGTTCTCCAGACAGAACATCGAGAAAAAGATGACAAAGATCGGAACAAAGATTGTCTCTGTGGAACAACGAGAGAAGATCAAACAGAAAACCTCCAGCCTGAAGGTCTCACCTCTGACCTTCAGCATCCGAAAGGTAGAACTCGTCTTAAAGGAGGTTCCCCCAACATCCTCCCACGGTTCCCCAGAGTGTCTGTTAACATTACTTTACCTTTATGTTTAGATTCCCCCACAGAACCCTTTCAGAACCTTACATTTCCTCCCCTGTTGTTCCACTAACGTCCCCCTATAGTTCCACCGTTGATCACCTATTGCTTCACTAAAGTTCTCCTATTGTTCCACTAACGTCCCCCTGTTGTTCCACTAACGTCCCCCTACAGTTCTCCTGTTGTTCCACCGTTGATCCCCTATTGTTCCACTGTTGTTCCACTAAAGTTCTCCTATTGTTCCACTAACGTCCCCCTACAGTTCTCCTGTTGTTCCACCGTTGATCCCCTATTGTTCCACTATTGTTCCACTAAAGTTCTCCTATTGTTCCACTAACGTCCCCCTACAGTACTCCTGTTGTTCCACCGTTGATCCCCTATTGTTCCACTAATGTTCCACTAACGTCCCCTGTTGTTCCACTAACGTCCCCCTACAGTTCTCCTGTTGTTCCACTGTTGATCCCCTATTGTTCCACTATTGTTCCACTAACGTCCCCCTACAGTTCTCCTGTTGTTCCACCGTTGATCCCCTATTGTTCCACTATTGTTCCACTAACGTCCCCCTGTTGTTCCACCGTTGATCCCCTATTGTTCCACTAAAGTTCTCCTATTGTTCCACTAACGTCCCCCTACAGTTCTCCTGTTGTTCCACCGTTGATCCCCTATTGTTCCACTATTGTTCCACTAACGTCCCCCTACAGTTCTCCTGTTGTTCCACTGTTGATCCCCTATTGTTCCACTATTGTTCCACTAACGTCCCTCTACAGTTCTCCTGTTGTTCCACTGTTGATCCCCTATTGTTCCACTATTGTTCCACTAACGTCCCCCTACAGTTCTCCTGTTGTTCCACCCTTGATCCCCTATTGTTCCCCTATTGTTCCACTAACGTCCCCCTAACTTCCCCCTGTTGTTCCACCGTTGATCCCCTATTGTTCCACTAACGTCCCCCTGTTGTTCCACTAACATCCCCCTGTTGTTCCACTAACGTCCCCCTACAGTTCTCCTGTTGTTCCACCGTTGATCCCCTATTGTTCCACTATTGTTCCACTAACGTCCCCCTATAGTCCCCCTGTTGTTCCACCGTTGATCCCCTATTGTTCCACTAATGTTCCACTAACGTCCCCCTAACTTCCCCCTGTTGTTCCACCGTTGATCCCCTATTGTTCCACTATTGTTCCACTAACGTCCCCCTACAGTTCTCCTGTTGTTCCACTGTTGATCCCCTATTGTTCCACTAACGTCCCCCTATAGTCCCCCTGTTGTTCCACCGTTGATCCCCTATTGTTCCACTATTGTTCCACTAACGTCCCCCTACAGTTCTCCTGTTGTTCCACCGTTGATCCCCTATTGTTCCACTATTGTTCCACTAAAGTTCTCCTATTGTTCCACTAACGTCCCCCTACAGTACTCCTGTTGTTCCACCGTTGATCCCCTATTGTTCCACTAATGTTCCACTAACGTCCCCCTGTTGTTCCACTAACGTCCCCCTACAGTTCTCCTGTTGTTCCACTGTTGATCCCCTATTGTTCCACTATTGTTCCACTAACGTCCCCCTACAGTTCTCCTGTTGTTCCACCGTTGATCCCCTATTGTTCCACTATTGTTCCACTAACGTCCCCCTGTTGTTCCACCGTTGATCCCCTATTGTTCCACTAAAGTTCTCCTATTGTTCCACTAACGTCCCCCTACAGTTCTCCTGTTGTTCCACCGTTGATCCCCTATTGTTCCACTATTGTTCCACTAACGTCCCCCTACAGTTCTCCTGTTGTTCCACTGTTGATCCCCTATTGTTCCACTATTGTTCCACTAACGTCCCTCTACAGTTCTCCTGTTGTTCCACTGTTGATCCCCTATTGTTCCACTATTGTTCCACTAACGTCCCCCTACAGTTCTCCTGTTGTTCCACCCTTGATCCCCTATTGTTCCCCTATTGTTCCACTAACGTCCCCTAACTTCCCCCTGTTGTTCCACCGTTGATCCCCTATTGTTCCACTAACGTCCCCCTGTTGTTCCACTAACATCCCCCTGTTGTTCCACTAACGTCCCCCTACAGTTCTCCTGTTGTTCCACCGTTGATCCCCTATTGTTCCACTATTGTTCCACTAACGTCCCCCTATAGTCCCCCTGTTGTTCCACCGTTGATCCCCTATTGTTCCACTAATGTTCCACTAACGTCCCCCTAACTTCCCCCTGTTGTTCCACCGTTGATCCCCTATTGTTCCACTATTGTTCCACTAACGTCCCCCTACAGTTCTCCTGTTGTTCCACTGTTGATCCCCTATTGTTCCACTAACGTCCCCCTATAGTCCCCCTGTTGTTCCACCGTTGATCCCCTATTGTTCCACTATTGTTCCACTAACGTCCCCCTACAGTTCTCCTGTTGTTCCACTGTTGATCCCCTATTGTTCCACTATTGTTCCACTAACGTCCCCCTACAGTTCTCCTGTTGTTCCACCGTTGATCCCCTATTGTACCACTATTGTTCCACTAACGTCCCCCTGTTGTTCCACTAACGCCCCCTATAGTCCCCCTGTTGTTCCACTAAAGTTCTCCTATTGTTCCACTAACGTCCCCCTGTTGTTCCACCGTTGATCCCCTATTGTTCCACTAATGTTCCACTAACTTCCCCCTGTTGTTCCACTAACGTCCCCCTACAGTTCTCCTGTTGTTCCACCGTTGATCCCCTATTGTTCCCCTATTGTTCCACTAACGTCCCCCTGTTGTTCCACTAACATCCCCCTGTTGTTCCACTAACGTCCCCCTACAGTTCTCCTGTTGTTCCACCATTGATCCCCTATTGTTCCACTATTGTTCCACTAACGTCCCCCTATAGTCCCCCTGTTGTTCCACCGTTGATCCCCTATTGTTCCACTAATGTTCCACTAACGTCCCCCTGTTGTTCCACCGTTTATCCCCTATTGTCCCACTAACGTCCCCCTACAGTTCTCCTGTTGTTCCACTGTTGATCCCCTATTGTTCCACTAACGTCCCCCTATAGTCCCCCTGTTGTTCCACCGTTGATCCCCTATTGTACCACTATTGTTCCACTAACGTCCCCCTGTTGTTCCACTAACGCCCCCTATAGTCCCCCTGTTGTTCCACTAAAGTTCTCCTATTGTTCCACTAACGTCCCCCTGTTGTTCCACCGTTGATCCCCTATTGTTCCACTAATGTTCCACTAACTTCCCCCTGTTGTTCCACTAACGTCCCCCTACAGTTCTCCTGTTGTTCCGCCGTATTGGAGAACCTCTAACCCTAACCCTCGGCCTGTGTTCTCAGCCTCGCAGTAGCTCTGACTCTCAGCCTCCAGAGGCCTCGGCTCAGACCAGGGACTCGCTCGTGGCTGAGGCCGACATCCAGCTCTCCCCACTGGGCAGCAGCGAGCAGGAGGTCCCCTTCACTGAGGTCCACGCCCAGCTGGCTCCATCTGAGGAGCTGAAGGTGGAGGAGGAGCTTAAGGTGGAGGAGGAGCTGAAGGTGGAGGAGGAGCTGAAGGAGGAGGGGGAGGTGAAGGGGGAGGAGGAGGAGCTGAAGCAGGAGGGGGAGGTGAAGCAGGAGGAGGCCGCTCTGGTGGAGGCGGATGTGTCGGTGGTTTCAGAGGGAGTGGGGGAGGACTTTGCTCTGTCTTCCACCCTCCCTCATGAGGAGAAGGGAGAGGAGAGAGGAGCAGTGGAGGAGAAAGAGGAGGAGAAAGAGGAGGAACCCTAAACGTTTAATATTCAGATGAACAGAGAATCAACAAGACAAAAGAACAAGAACCTTTAGAACAGACGTTCTAAAGGTTCTTGTTCTGAGGACTGACATCACGTCTGTACGTTTCATATGAGCTAAAGCCTCCAGGTGGTTAGCCTAGCCTAGCATCCTAGCCTATCGTAGCTTAGCCTAAACTAGCCCAGTTTAGTTTATCTTATTTTAGCTTAATCTATCTTTGCTTATCCTATCCTATCCTAGCCTAGCCTAGCCTAGCCTAGCTTAGCCTAGCCATGAGACCCGTACAGATGTTCCTCTAGAGTTTGGGGCTCAGCTTTGTTTTGTGGTTCTTGAGTCTCGTTTCTTGTGAACCTTTAAATGTAAATGACGTAGGATTTAAGTTCTACCGATCTGAAACCTAAGAATAGAACCAGTATTCTACAGGAAAATTATTCCTGACTGAGGAACCTCCAGGTTCGGTTCCACAAAGGGTCCAAAGAAGGTCTGACATGTTACACTGCCATGAGTTCCTCCTCCGTTCTCACAAACAGAACAACTTCTTTCCTATTTTCACTGTTCTGTTCCTCCAGTGTTCCCACTGATGATCAGGTTCCCTCAAGGTTCTTCTTGACTTTTCTCACGGTTCCCTGAGATAGTTGTCTACCAGGTGTTTATCCCGAGCTTCATTGACATTCCAGTTCTAGTTCTAGTCCCCTTGAGGTTCCCGTCCAGTTTTCTGTGTGTTCCAGTGGCTCATTAAGCTTTTATTTCCTTCACCGCTGCCAAAGAACGTTTCCTGCTGATCAGTTATCAATGAAATAATAAAACACTCAATGAAACACGTGTCCTGTCTCTGAGTTCTCTCCTGGCTCTTTGTGGTGGTGGTGGTGGGGGGGTGGGGGGGGTGGTTCTGGTCTGCAGCCAATGGGAGAAGGCAGGAGGTGGTCTACAAACAACTGACCAATGAGACGAGACGGGGGCGGAGCCTGAGACCTCACTCCACATTCATACACTTCAGTTGTGTCTGCGCAGTCTGCAGTTGGGACGTAGACCTGGATCTGGACCTGGACCTAGACCTGGATCTGGACCTGGAGCTGGACCTGGATCTGGACCTGAATCTAAACTAACCTGTAGTTGTGTCCAAATGGACTCGGAGACGTCCCCCGTCCTCTCCCCGGTCTCCATCCTGTCCCTGTTGGCGTGTGGTCTCCAGGTTTTAGCTGCCGTCCTCCTGACTAGATGGTTTGGGGGGCGGAGCTCAGCTCAGGACAGGTGGGTCCTTCTGTGGCTCTTCTATGATGTCATCGTCCACCTGACCCTGGTAGGAGGAGCCTCCTCTTCTTCTTCTTCTTCTTCTTCTGTAGTTTTTATATCTTCAGTTTGATCTCAACGTGTTTCAGGAGGGACCGTTTGTGTACATGTCTCTGAGGGGGACGGTGGACACGTCTCAAGGTCCTCTGGCTGAACTCTGTGAGTTTATTCTGCTGCGACAACACACTACACAACAACACACAACACACAACACCACACTACACAACAACACACAACACCACACTACACACTACACAACAACACAACACACTACACCAACAACACACTACACACAACAACACACTACACAACAACACACAACACCACACTACACACTACACAACAACACAACACACTACACCAACAACACAACACCACACTACACCAACAACACAACACCACACTACACCAACAACACACTACACACAACAACACACTACACAACAACACACTACACCAACACACTGTTGTTTATTTTTGCACAACAAACCATTTTATGAGATTCATCATCTCTCCTATCTCCCCTGTCCCCTGTCTCCTGTCCCCTGTCCTCCTGTCCCCTTGTCCCCCCGTCCTCCTGTCCTCATGTCCCCCTGTCTCCTGTCCCCCTGTCCTCCTGTCCCCCTGTCTCCTGTCCCCCTGTCCCCCGTCCCCCCGTCCCCCCTGCAGGGAAGGAGTACAGTAAGGCCGACAGTCGTTGGTTAGTTTCTGATCCAACAATCGTCTCCATTGAAATTGTGACGGTCGTCCTCGACTCTCTGATCGCTCTGGTACTAATACACGCAGTACTGGAAGACAAGTACTACAGGTACTACTACTGTTAGTACTAAAGCAACTACTACTAGTACTACTACAACTACACATTAACATATGAACTACAACTCATGTGGCTAACCGTTAGCATGGCTGCCTTTTCTACTGGTAGTGGCCGTGAACATGTGGCTAACCATTAGCATGGCTGTCTTTTCTAGTAGTAGTGGCCGTGAACATGTGGCTAACTTAGCATGGCTGCTTTTAGTATAGTGCGTGACATGTGGCTAACCGTTAGCATGGCTGCCTTTTCTACTGGTAGTGGCCGTGAACATGTGGCTAACCGTTAGCATGGCTGTCTTTTCTAGTAGTAGTGGCCGTGAACATGTGGCTAACCGTTAGCATGGCTGCCTTTTCTAGTAGTAGTGGCCGTGAACATGTGGCTAACCGTTAGCATGGCTGCCTTTTCTAGTAGTAGTGGCTGTGAACACGTGGCTAACCGTTAGCATGGCTGCGTTTCCTCAGACACTTCCTGCAGATCGCTCTGAGCGTGTGCGAGCTGTACGGCGGCTGGATGACCTTCTGTCCTGATTGGCTGATGGGAAGTCCTCACCTCAACACGTCCAACCCCCTCTACCTGTGGGTCTACCTGGTCTTCTTCAACGGGGTCTGGGTCCTGGTCCCGGTCCTGCTGCTGGTCCAGTCCTGGTTCTGTCTCAAGAGTCTGCACACGCTCAGTGTGGACACACACAACATGAAGAGGAAGCAGCTGTAGAGACCAATGATGACATGAAACTTGTGTCTCTTTGTTTCACATTTATTCATAATAAAGACGCTGGAACTTCAGCTCCTCTTGATGAGTTTGTTGACCGACATGAAGGCCTGGTGCAGACCCAGACCCTCCAGACCACTGCAGGCCTGGATCTCCCACAGTCTGTCCTTGTAGCTGGGGAGGTCCAGCTGGGTGGAAACCTGGGGGGGCGGCTCCAACATGTAAATCACAACAAGCCCTTATTTCACACACAGTCTGGCCCCAAAAAATCAAAACACAGCCCTGAGTTCTACTGCTGCTTTTCTTCCAAACGTTTCTCCATCGATCAGGATTTATTTCTTCCTGATGAGAAACTCCTCATTAAATAACTTGTTGATCCACCAGGAGGCGCTGGACCATGAGCTCAGTTACAGGAGCGTTCGGGCTTTTAGTTTTTCTGTGGCCAGACTGTGTGTGTTTGAATTGTTGGTGTGTTTCATCTGGATGAACGTGAACGGTTTGTTTGTTACCTCTCGTATCGTCATGGACTTGGCGACGTCCTTCTTGTTGGCCAGGACCATGAGAGGAACTCCTCGTAGCTTCTCCTCTCCCAGGACCTTCTTCAGGACCTTCTGGGCCTCCGGCATTCGCTCACGGTCGCTGCTGTCCACCACGAAGACCAGGGCCTTGCAGTCGTCCAGGTAGTACCTGGACAATCCATCAACCTTTATTTATGCATCAAACATGTGGTTCTGGTCCGTTAGAATCATCTCTGAGTGGAACCATGGATGTTTAGTGTCGTTCTATCTGAAATCACTTCAGTATTTCATCGGTTTAGTTTTCCTTCATCTCCTCTCCTCCCTCCATATCTGAGGTTTTATTACAGGTGGAGCCTCTGAGTTAGTTTGTTCTCACCTCCAGTTCGGTCTCATGCTCTTCTGTCCTCCAACGTCCCACACAGTCAGAGACGTCTTTTTGTCCAGGTTCAGAGTCCCCACGTTGAAGCCGATGGTCGGAGACGTCGTCACCACCTTTAAGTCGACACATGATCAATCTCATGCTGATGAGTCCAACAAACATGTCCAACAAACATGTCCACCTGAGGAGGACGCTCACCTGTCCTGTCAGCATTCTGGCCAGAAGGGTGGACTTTCCAGCAGAGTCCAGACCCATGAGGATCACCTGGGGGGGGTTACATGTTAGCATCATTTAATATTGATGATAATTCATTCGTCCCGTTAGCTCAGGACAAGACGTCCACACTTTGATTCAGTCCATGTTTCTGTTTTTAGCCCCAACTCTGAACGTTTGGAGCCATATGTCAATGGAACAAACAACAGGTGAGTAAAGAAGAGACACATTTACCTGAGGACAGAGGACAGAGTTACCTGAGGACAGGGGACAGATTTACCTGAGGACAGGGGACAGATTTACCTGAGGACAGGCGGAGGAGCCAGACTGACCCATCGCTCTCCTTGTTCTCCAACGTTTCCTCTGGTCCAGTAACAGCTGTGAGACTGAAACTCTGAGGACTCTCAGGTGTGTTCAGGGAGCTTCATGCCGGCGTCCAATGAGAGGAGGTCATGTGACTGAATGACAGGTCTGACTACATTCCACCTGATTCCACCCAAACAAACCTGAATCCACCTTAAAGCTGAAGGAAAAGGGGAATAAAACCGTCGGAGCTGAGAGGTCGTTTCCATGGTGACGTAGTCTGTGAGGATGAGGATGAAGTTTTCAAATAATAAATGAATAATAAACAGGATTTTAGTTTGACTGAAATGATTTAGTTTTACTAAAGTTATATGAACAGTCGTCAGTTATAATAATGAATGAATTAATATTGTTGTTATTATCAGCAGTAGTGAAATAAAACAGCAGTAATAATAATAATAATAATCGTGTTGTTTTCTTGAACTATTTCAATGAAGTTATTTTACTCTGAGCCTCCTTCCTCCCCTTTCCTCCCCCTCCTCCCCCTTTCCTCCCCTTCCTTCCTCCCCCTGGAGGAGGAGGAGGAGGAGGAGCGGTGTCCGCCGAGGAGGAGTCTGTCTCCGGATATAAATCGGCTCCTCCTCTTCCTCCGTCCTTCTTCTTGCTCCTCCTGCGGCTCCTTGGTCTCGTCTCTCCCGGTTTCTTCATCATGGGCTTCGGGGACTTGAAATCCGCCTCCGGCCTCAAGGTGCTGAATGACTTCCTGTCGGACCGCAGCTACATCGAAGGGTCAGTCAAGCAGTTTCATGAAATACCGTTCAAAACCCCGTAGAACCGGCGCCATCTTGGCTCCTCGCTGAGCTAACGTGACTAGCGGTTAGCCGGTTAGCCGCGAGGCTGCTGTGCGTTTTAAAGTGGAGATGAGACGAGAGGCAGCTACAAAATGTCCACGCTGTTGTCCACGCAGCGGCGTGAAGACACCGTGAAGACACCGTGACGTCCTCACCTTGAGATTTAGTTTAATGCGCGGGACCTGCAGCTGTTAGCATGGAGCCACATGGTGCTAACAGGCTAACATGCTAGCATGTTGCTGTGCCCTCCTTCCTGACCGACGGCTTCACTCTAAGTTAAAATAAAACTTTATTGATCATGAGACACGAACAGATGTTTTACGGGAAAACTGCAGCTAAACAGGAGGAGGCGCTGTGTCTTTTACCAGTCGGGTTCGTTTAGTTTCTACTTCCTGCTTCACTTTCAACAATGGAGACTGAACACGAGCTGAACAAATATGAGTCTCCAAACCTCCGTTAACCTGACCCAGTCTCTACTGACCCACAACTATCAGCTAGAACATGGAGACACACGGCAACTAAGAGAACCAATCACAGCTCTGGTTCCATTAAACACTAACGAGGACCAATCACAGCTCTGCTTACATTTAAACACTAACGAGGACCAATCACAGCTCTGCTTACATTTAAACACAGAAGCATAAATTATAAGTACTGTTGCTATGGAGATACTGACCCCTCTGGTTACCGTGGCGATGCTAACGATGTCTTCCCTCCTCAGGTTCGTCCCGTCCCAGGCGGACGTGGCGGTCTTTGAGGCGATCTCGGCCCCGCCCCCTTCCGATCTGTGTCACGCCCTGCGCTGGTTCAACCACATCAAGTCGTACCAGAGCCAGAAGACCAGGTGAGGACGCCAGGTGTGTCCCTGTGTCCAGGTTTGCGTGTGTGTCCAGGTGTGTTGGCTTTGAGGTGACTCCTCCCCCTCCTTCAGTCTTCCAGGTGTGAAGAAGCCGCTCGGTCAGTACGGCCCAGCGGGTGTGGCTGACACCACCTCAGGCTCCGCCCCCGCCGCCGCCTCAGACGATGACGACGACATCGACCTGTTCGGCTCCGACGAGGAGGTGACCTCACGGTGACGTCACAGTGAAGTCACCATGGTGTCGTAGTTACCTGGTCTGACCCTGATCTCTGTCTGGCAGGAAGACGCCGCCGCCGCCAAGCTGAAGGAGGAGCGTCTGGCAGAATACGCCGCCAAGAAGGCCAAGAGTACGTCCTCCCGTCAGTCGGCGGCTTCGCTGCTCGACTCTGTGATGATCTCTGATCACCATCTTTCGGCTGACGCCTGATGCACAGCTTCTCTTTACCTGACGAGTCACTGACACTGGTTAGTTCATGTTGGCGTGTTATGTGGCGTCCACGGCTGACTCCTCCCCTTCTCTCTCAGAGCCCGCCCTCATCGCCAAGTCGTCCATCCTGCTGGACGTGAAGCCGTGGGACGACGAGACGGACATGGCCAAGCTGGAGGAGTGTGTGCGCAGCATTCAGATGGACGGGCTTCTCTGGGGACAGTGTAAGACACGTTGTTGTTATTGTTGTTGTCAGTAGTCGGTGATGATCTAACTCACCATCTTTCGGCTGAAGTCTGATGGACACGTCATGATCTGAGACGTCCAGTGTCTCTGGTCTGTCTCGTCCACGTGAACTCGCCTCAGACCGAACTCACTGCTCCTCTGTGTTGCAGCCAAACTGGTCCCGGTGGGTTACGGCATCAAGAAGCTGCAGATCGGCTGCGTGGTGGAAGACGACAAGGTGACGGCTCGGCCCGGATCAGCTGATTGTGTGGGTGGTTTGTGTCTGATGTTAACGTGTTTGTTACCTGTCTCAGGTGGGAACAGACCTCCTGGAGGAGCACATCACAGCCTTCGAGGACTACGTTCAGTCCATGGACGTCGCAGCTTTCAACAAGATCTGAACAAACATCACGTCAATAAAAAACTCTTTGAACACAACCAAGTCTGTCTCTCTGATTTAAAATGAAGGAATGAACTAAAAGGCGTTAGAACGTGTCTCTGATAGTTTCATGTTGGTTTATTTCTGGAGTTGCCTGCAGTTCCGTCTGCGGCCTGTTGGCGGCGATGCAGCGCCGCTGCGTTTCCTGCTGTGATGTAGAAGAAGAGTCAGACCGGAAACTAAACAGAGCAGCGGAGCACACATGAAAATAAAGATTAAAATATATATTTATACACAGTCTGTGGGAGCAGCGCGAGGCGGGACGAGTGTCGAGTTTAATCCGTGACGGAAAGTAGATAAAGACCAGAGCTACTACCGACTGTTCGACGCCAGCCAATGAGCTAGCGGGCTAACGGCTAGCTGGATGCTAACGGCGGGGCCACGTCACCAGCTGCGTCGCCTTGGTTACCGTGAGTCCGGGTCCGGGTTATGAACCTGGTTTACACAGAACCAGGCTGAGTCAGGTTTACACTGAACTAGGTTATAAACCAGGTCTACACTGACCCTGGTTTACACAGAAACCAGGTCTACACTGACCTAGTTCTACAGTGAACCGGGTTCAGCCACAACCATCCCGTTCAGGAGCGGCAGCCAATCAGAGCGCAGCTCGAGGTTAATTAATTAAATGGGGGGGTAGACCTCCAACAGCTCTGAGTCCTGGTCTGACCCGGGTCCACTTATATAGGGAAGAGGATGTGGGTTAAACCTTCCACAGCTCTGGGTCCTGTTCAGAACCAGGAACCATCTGGTCTGACCCCGTTCGACCCCCGGCCTCCTAATACTGGTCTGGTCTGGTCTGACCTGTTCTGGTCTGGTTTGGTCTGGTCTGGTCTGACCTGGTCTGACCTGGTCTGGTCTGGTCTGGTCTGACCTGGTCTCACCCTGGTTGAGGACAAACAGACTCTAAAACTCTCTGGGCCTCGTTATTAGTCTGTGAAGACCCTGAATGTTGTTCTTTCTAATATTCTCCATAACTTCGACAGTTCTGTAAATATGAGCGTCTTCCTAGCTTGATGTGAGCTAGTTAGCTTTAGCCCTTCCAGCTTTACCTCATTTCCCTTCAGGGATGAATAAATCTATCTATCTATCATCTATCTATCTATCCATCCATCTTTCTTACCTCGGAGCAGACGCATTTAGCTGGAGTTGGTCCGTCCACAGTTAGTCAGACTTTAATAACTAGTCTTTCTCTTCAGGCTCATGGACACTCTTCCTACAACTCTCCCCTCGTTACCGCTGGTTACAGCATGGAGCGCTCTGATTGGACAGTTCCCTCGCTGACTGAAGGCCAGGTGAGTTTGTGTGAGGTCCGTCCAGGTGAGTGTGTGTGAGGTCCGTCCAGGTGAGTGTGTGTGAGGTCCGTCCAGGTGAGTTTGTGTGAGGTCCGTCCAGGTGAGTCTGTGTGAGGTCCGTCCAGGTGCCAGTACCTGATTATAACGAGTCTCCTGGGTTTCAGGTCTCCAGTCAGGATGTCGGACTCCTCTGCTGAAGGTAACACCTCAAACTTTAAATGATCTCTGGCTACATGACACTCTCTCACTTTGCTCTCTGCTTACATCAGATGGCCAGAGGGAGGCGGAGCTTACCACCAGGTGAGTCTACCTGGACTTAGACAGCTGAGCTAACATGCTACCGTTAGCTCAGGTGATGATATGCTGTGTGTTGTAGGATGTGGGTGGAGTCGGAGGCGGGGCCATCCAGGTGTGGTTACTGTGGATACTGCAGAGTTCTCTACAGGAACCTGGAGCAGGTAAACTGGCCTCAGACCATGTGACCTGACCCCCTGAGAGTCAGCCAATAACGTGTCCTGGTTTGTGTCAGCACCTGTCCAGCCTGAGACACCTGGACTCAGTGGGGGCGTCGTCCAGAGGAGGTGCAGTGTCCTCGCATAGAGCCGCCGTGTCCTCGTCCAGAAGAGGTGCAGTGTCCTCGTCCAGAGGAGCCACCGTGTCCTCGTCCAGAGGAGCCGCAGTGTCCTCGTCCAGAGGAGCTACCGTGTCCTCGTCCAGAGGAGGTGCCGTGTCCTCGTCCAGAGGAGCCGCCGTGTCCTCGTCCAGAGGAGCCGCAGTGTCCTCGTCCAGAGGAGGTGCAGTGTCCTCGTCCAGAGGAGGTGCAGTGTCCTGGTCCGGGACCAGACTGACGCTGCTGGAGCGCTTCCTGCAGGATGTCCTGCAGCACCACCCTCATCGCTATGGCGACCCCAGGTACCCCCACGGCACAGGTGAAGTGGACGCTCTTGTCTCTGGGTGTGAATCTCTGTTTGTATGTTTCCTTCAGGCCGTCCCACGCTGACCTCCCAGTAAGCTCCGCCCCTCTGATGCCGAGGGCGGAGCTTGACGAACTCGTCTCTGAGGATCAAAGCTGGTCTCTGGGAACCGGCTCTGAGGACGCGTCCCACCAGACGGCCAATCGGCAAGAAGACGATGGCAGCCACGGCCAATCAGGAGAGAGGCTGTCAGGACCAATCAGAGAGCAGGAGGAAAGAGGGATGGGACACAGCCAAGCCCCGCCTCCTCCATCTCAGGCCCCGCCTTCAGTCCACAAGAAAGCCCACAGGAAGACCAACAGGAGGAAAACCAGTGACTCCTCTATCGCGTCACAGCCCCGAAGGGGTCCAGACCCAGACCCTGTCCCAGACCCTGTCCCTGTCCCAGACCCAGACCCTGTCCCTTGTCTTAGTCCTGGATCCTGGGCCCCTCCGGAGCTGAGGCCCTCGATGTTCTGGCAGAAGGAGAAGAGGAAGGCTTTCTCCTCAGACCCTCTGGACCCTCTGGACCCTCTGGACCCTCTGGACCCCCTGGACCCCCTGGACCCCCTGGACCCGTTGGACCAGACCATTGAGGAGGTTGGTCAGAGTTCAACTTTGTCCTGATAAAGCGTTGGTTTGTTTACGTCACCTGATGCGTTTGTGTTTGGATTCAGGTGATCCAGGTGTGTTGCCATGGTGTCAGTTCGTCGCGCCACCACCAGGAGGAGGCGGAGAGCCTCGGCCTCAGCCAGCCCGTCTCCGTGGAAACCCAGAGTGAAGACTGGGACTCACCTGTGCAGGTACTTGAGTGTCAGTGCAGCCGTTTCTGAGGTTTTATTGGTCCTGAAGCTGGACATTTGTCTGCAGGTGGTTCTCCAGACACACGGGGACACAACTGTCCAGGTGAGACAGACGGAGGGACCGGACCTGGCCCGTCTCATGGACTTACAGGTGGACCTGAAGGACCGGTTCTACTCGGACCAGCTGGACGCTGCCCTCCAGTCTGACGGCAGACCGGAGGCCGGTGTCGGACCGGACACGGGTTTCTGGACTCTGCCCATAGAGGAGGTCCTCCCAGCTCCAGAACATATCCCAGCATCCTTCAGGGGGAAGACCTGGGCCCAGATCGAACAGGAGGACGAGGAGAGGGTGGAGAGACTGGTGGGACAGTTCAGACGGGGACGGTTCATCTGCTACTTCGACAGCGAGTCTCTGGCCAGGTGAGACGCAGACGTCACCTGGTCACCTGATCACCTGCATCCACCGCTCTTTAATCCTCTTCCTCTTCTGTCACTCAGGTATGGACGGAGCCTCAAAAGGAAGGGGGCGGAGCCACACGCAGGTGTCCTGCCTCTGCTGGACCAGGATGATGAGGACAACAGGACGGCAAGGAGGCGGGGCTTCAGACTGGCGTCCAGGTGTCAGGTGGTTAAAGTCAGTCATAGCACTCAGACTGTCCGGTTGCTGGTCCCGGCTGTCCGTCACCTGGCCCCAGAGGCCCCGCCCACCAGTGTCCCTGCAGCCAATCAGACCAGGAGGGACACCGGGCCCACGATGTGGCCCTGCCTGCCTGATGGGACTGCCACGCTATCATCCAGGTGTCAGTGAAGCCGGCACCTCCCATGGCTCCTGCTGAGCTCGCCGCGGCTGTCCGCCCCCACCTGTCCCCACCTGGATCGCTGGCGTGTGCGCGCTCCCAAACGTCCTGCAGGAAATAGAAGCGCCGTCACCGCCGTCCGCTCCACCCGCAGAGGTTAAAGGTCAAATACAAACCACTTCCTGTCCGGTTTTACGAGCCCGGCACCAACCGCATCCTGAAGAACCCCCCCCGAGGCTTCCGAGGCTCCGCCCCCTCAGAGCCGCCGCCCTGCGTCCGTCAGCTGTTCAGGAGCCTGAGTCCAGACCTGAACACCCCCCCAGGGTCAAAGGTCACAGGCTTCCACCTGAGCACGCTCAGTAGAGACTCGCCACAGACGGAAGTGGTCAGCGCCGCCCCCCCCAGACGGCGAAGGAGGGACAGGACACTCCCCGCCCCCTTCAAGAGACGAACCAGGGCTCAGACCACGCCCCCACAGCCCAGGAGGGAGGGGCTACGACGGACAGGTCCTGCCCACCTCCCCCAGACCCCCCCTCACCCATCCCACCGGGGGAGGAGGGGGGGGCGCAGGAGGGGGCGAAGGTAGCATCTAAAAAAAATAAATAAATAAAACTTTTACTTTCCCTTTGGTTTGATACGTATTTAATTTAAAAGGTTTTTATTCACAAATTAAATTTACACAAATAAAACTTTTCTAACTTGGACTCGAGTCAGTGTCCTCACTGTGTCCCGCTGCTACTTTGTCCTCAGTGTCCTCACTGTGTCCATCTGCTGCTTTGTCCTCAGTGTCCTCACTGTGTCCATCTGCTGCTTTGTCCTCAGTGTCCTCACTGTGTCCATCTGCTGCTTTGTCCTCAGTGTCCTCACTGTGTCCACCTGCTACTTTGTCCTCACTGTGTCCACATGATACTTTGTCCTCAGTGTCCTCAATGTGTCCACCTGCTCAGTTTGTCCTCACAGTGTCCACCAGGTGATGGATGGACTGTCCCACCTGGTCTGAGGCCTTCAGAAGCTCCGTCCTCTTCCCCTCACCTGAAAATGAAAGTAATTGGACATTGAGAGGAGTTGTCTCTGAGACCTTTGACTTTAGAGATAAAAGGACCTAACACCTGTCTTGCTGTATCTCACCTGTCCGTCTCTCTGTCCACGTGTCTTTCTTCATCACAGTCCTCAGCCTTTCCACAGTTTCCTGCAGCAGCTCCTCTGGACTACATGTCCCACAATCCTCCTCTTCTTCTTCAGGCAGACAGGTGACCTCTCCCTGTAGGTCCACCTCCTCAGGTCCAACCTGTCGTCCTATTGGACAGCCGTCGTCTGAAGACTCGTCCTCACTGGGTCTATCATGTGACAGAGGTGGGACTTGGAGGACAGTCAGAGACGCAGTTTGTCGTTCTTCCTCCTCTTCTTCTTCTTCTTCTTCTGTTGTGTCAGAGGCTGCGGTCATGTCTCCACTCCACATGTTTTTAGTGTGTTGTTGAGCCTCCATCTTGTTCAGAGCCTGAAGACATACATGTTACATGTTCATTACCTGAGTGTTACCTGAGTGTTACATGAATGTTACCTGAGTGTTACATGAATGTTACCTGAGTGTTACATGAATGTTACCTTAGTGTTACCTGGGTGTGTTACCTTAGTGTTTCCTGGGTGTGTTACCTGAGTCTTACCTGGGTGTGTTACCTTAGTGTTACCTGAGTGTTACCTGGGTGTGTTACCTGAATGTTACCTGTGTGTGTTACCTTAGTGTTGCCTTGGTGTTACCTGAGTGTTACCTGGGTGTGTTACCTGGGTGTTACCTGGGTGTGTTACCTGGGTGTTACCTGGGTGTGTTACCTGAGTGTTACCTGTGTGAGCATGTCCTGCAGATGAACATTGTGTTGTCTCAGGGATTCTACAGTGACCTCCATTTCGGAGCAGCGGTCCTCCAGGACGCCATGCTCTGATTGGACGGTGAGCCGCCACGCCTGCACTTCCTGCTCTAACAGCCTGAAAACAGGGAAACGGAACTGAGAGCTGAACACGTCCACGTTGGTTTGTGTCTTGATGTCTCACCATTTGTCTCTCTGCAGATTCCTGACGTCCGTCAGCAAAGTCGACGCCTGAACGACAGGAAGCAGTTTCTTATTGGAGGAAACGCTGACGGTTTCCTGATACAGGTGATCAGAACTCACCTGAGGACTCGGCGTGTCCTCGTCTGTCTGCAGAGCCTTAGATGAAGACGTGCAGGGAAGAGAAGGATGCCGCACGGCATCATGGGAAATACTTCTATCAGAGGAGGGACTGTGGGCTGACTCAACCAATCGTGTTGAGGCGTCAGAGGGGGGCGGAGCACTGAGGAGGTAATTAAAGAAAGGTTTGTTAAACAAAGCCGCTTAATGAGATGAATTGACCTGATCTCACCTGTTCTGAGTCTCCCCTGGCTCCGCCCACATCACGAGGCTCCTATCCACGTCTCTGTGTGTGTGTCGTCGTGGCAACAAGGCATGGCGAGCACTGTGCACTAATGAGGACAGAGACTCCTTCCAGGTGGGCTAGTGGAGATCAAAGGGTTAGGGTTACCTGTGTGTATCCACCTGTGTGTATCCACCTGTGTGTATCCACCTGTGTGTATCCACCTGTGTGTAGTCACTGTGTGTAGTCACTGTGTGTATCCACCTGTGTGTATCCACCTGTGTGTAGTCACTGTGTGTATCTACCTGTGTGTAGTCACCTGTGTGTATCCACCTGTGTGTATCCACCTGTGTGTAGTCACTGTGTGTAGTTAGTGTGTGTATCTACCTGTGTGTAGTCACCTGTGTGTATCCACCTGTGTGTATCCACCTGTGTGTATCTACCTGTGTGTAGTCACCTGTGTGTATCCACCTGTGTGTATCTACCTGTGTGTAGTCACTGTGTGTAGTCACTGTGTGTAGTTACTGTGTGTATCTACCAGTGTGTAGTCACCTGTGTGTATCCACCTGTGTGTATCCACCTGTGTGTATCTACCTGTGTGTAGTCACCTGTGTGTATCCACCTGTGTGTATCTACCTGTGTGTAGTCACTGTGTGTAGTCACTGTGTGTAGTCACTGTGTGTAGTTACTGTGTGTATCTACCTGTGTGTAGTTACTGTGTGTATCTACCTGTGTGTAGTCACTGTGTGTAGTCACTGTGTGTATCTACCTGTGTGTATCTACCTGTGTGTATCTACCTGTGTGCAGAACTCGAGCACCGGGTGGTGGGGTTTGTGTTTCCTGGACTGACGGTGCGTCAGGAAGCAGCTCTGACACACGTGGACGTTCACACACTTCATGCATCGATACCTGAGAACAGACACACACTCACCTGGATTTATTTGACTGGTGGACCAGGACAGGTGGGGGCGGCCGGACTCACCTGAGCCCGGTGATGGGGGAGGTGTTGCAGGTGTAACAGCGGACGTTGTGTTTGATATTCTGACCGGCAGACAGCCGGTATAGAGTGGGTAACCATAGCAACAGGCGTGGTTCAGTCTGCATCCACGACACAACATGTTCTTCACTCACCATCGGACTCAAAACCTGCAGACCGGGGGGGGGGGGGGAACACAATAATTCAATGACAACAATAATTAACTGAAATGACCTCCTACATAATTAGCTCTGGTTCATCAAGTGACAGAACAATTAAATCCTCTTCCACTAGAAGAGGTCCTGGGTCTAGTCCTGGGTCTGGTCCTGGTCCTGGTCCTGGGTCTGGTCTGGGTCTAGTCCTGGGTCTAGTCCTGGGTCTGGTCCTGGGTCTGGTCCTGGTCCTGGTCCTAGTCCTGGGTCTGGTCCTGGGTCTAGTCCTGGTCTAGTCTGGTCCTGGTCCTGGGTCTGGTCCAGGGTCTGGTCTGGTCCTGGGTCTGGTCCTGGGTCTGGTCCTGGGTCTAGTCTGGTCCTGGTCCTAGGTCTGGTCCTGGGTCTGGTCCTGGGTCTGGTCCAGGGTCTGGTCTGGTCCTGGTCCTGGGTCTGGTCCTGGGTCTGGGTCTGGTCCTGGGTCTAGTCTGGTCTGGGTCCTGGTCTGGTCCTGGGTCTGGTCCTGGGACTGGTCCTGGTCCTGGTCTGGTTCCTGGTCTGTCTGGTCCTGGTCCTGGTCCTGGGTCGGTCTGTCCTGGTCCTGGTCCTGGCCCTGGGTCTGGTAGGGTCTGGTCCTGGGTCTGGCCTGGTCTGGGTCTGGGTCCTGGTCTGTGGTCCTGGTCCTGGGTCTGGTCCTGGGTCTGGGTCTGGTCCTGGGTCTGGTCCTGGTCCTGGTCCTGGTCATGGTCCTGGGTCTGGTCCTGGGTCTGGTCCTGGGTCTGGTCCTGGTCCTGGGTCTGGTCCTGGGTCTAGTCTGGTCCTGGTCCTGGTCCTGGGTCTGGTCCTGGGTCTGGTCCTGGGTCTGGTCCTGGGTCTGGACCTGGTCCTGGGTCTAGTCCTGGTCCTGGGTCTAGTCTGGTCCTGGTCCTGGGTCTGGTCCTGGGTCTGGTCCTGGGTCTGGTCCTGGGTCTGGACCTGGTCCTGGGTCAGGTCCTGGTCCTGGGTATAGTCTGGTCCTGGTCCTGGGTCTGGTCCTGGGTCTGGTCCTGGGTCTGGACCTGGGTCTGGTCCTGGGTCTGGACCTCTTTTGGCCCATGTTTGACACCAAGTTAAAGTGTTGCCGTGGCGACCACCAGTCAGCTGTGTTTGTCTCACCCCGTTGAAACAGGACCTCACCGCCGCCTCCACGCCACCGAACACCGCTTCCTCCTGCACCACCGCCGGAACCTGAACACATCCAGGTTAGAGAGGGAGGACAGGGGCATGCTGGGAAATGTAGTCTGGACTGTGTTTACCTGGCTGAGGTCCTGCAGCAAAGACCTGAGTCCAGACCTGCTGAAGGATCCAGAACCTGAAACCAGACCTGGACAACACAAGCATGAGGAGGGACGGTCTGAGCATGCTCAGAGAGGAGACATGAGGGACGGTCTGAGCATGCTCAGAGAGGAGACATGAGGGACGGTCTGAGCATGCTCAGAGAGGAGATAATAAGTCTCACTGTTGTCGTATTGTTGTTGTGTCTTGTTGTTGTCGTGTCCTGTCATTGTTGTTGTGGTTGTGTTTTGCTGTCGTGTTGTTGTTGTGTTGTGTCGTATTGTTGTTGTGTCTTGTTGTTGTTGTGTCATTGTTGTTGTTGTGTTGTGTCGTATTGTTGTTGTGTCTTGTTGTTGTCGTGTCATTGTTGTGGTTGTGTTGTTGCTGTCGTGTCGTTGTTGTGGTTGTGTTGTTGCTGATGTGTTGTTGTCGTGTCGTGTCACGTTGTTGTTGTGTTGTGTCGTGTCGTTGTTGTGGTTGTGTTGTTGTTGTTGTGGTTGTGTTGTTGCTGTCGTGTTGTCACCTCTGTATTTGAGCAGCAGCTCGTCTGAGGACAGGGAGACGAGAGCAACTCGGAGGAAACCACACGAAACGTTTCCTGTTCGGCTCCTGAAAAACACAATTAACATCGATCAACTCAGTGGCGCCTCCTTCAGGAAAAGACACATGGGGACATGGGGACACGGGGACATGGGGACATGGGGACATGGGGACACGGGGACATGGCGACATGGGGACATGGGGACATGGGGACACGGGGACATGGGGACATGGGGACATGGGGACACGCACTAACCCATCACACAGCCGGAACACCAGTTGTATCGTCTCCTCTGGACACGCCGACGTCTCATGACCAGGGACGTCCTGGGACACAGCGTGGAACATCCTGTCCATCACCACGGTAACTTCCTCCCTGTCCATCATGATGTCCTTGTACTTAGCTCCGCCCACTGTGCGTAGCGCCGCCTGGACGTGTCGAACCAACACGTTGTCCACTGGAAAAATTATAATATATCAAAATATTATTTTATTTTATTTTATATTATATTATATTATATTATATTATATTATATTATATTATATTATTCCTTATCTCCTATAATAATGCTAGTCCATGCTAGTCAGTGCTAGTCGATGCTAGTCTATGCTAGTCCATGCTAGTCAGTGCTAGTCCATGCTAGTCTATGCTAGTCCATGCTAGTCAGTGCTAGTCCATGCTAGTCCGTGCTAGTCAGTGCTAGTCTATGCTAGTCAGTGCTAGTCGATGCTAGTCCGTGCTAGTCCATGCTAGTCAGTGCTAGTCTATGCTAGTCCGTGCTAGTCCGTGCTAGTCAGTGCTAGTCTATGCTAGTCCGTGCTAGTCCGTGCTAGTCAGTGCTAGTCTATGCTAGTCCATGCTAGTCAGTGCTAGTCCATGCTAGTCTATGCTAGTCCGTGCTAGTCAGTGCTAGTCCATGCTAGTCAGTGCTAGTCAGTGCTAGTCCATGCTAGTCAGTGCTAGTCAGTGCTAGTCTATTCTAGTCCGTGCTAGTCAGTGCTAGTCCATGCTAGTCAGTGCTAGTCAGTGCTAGTCCGTGCTAGTCCATGCTAGTCAGTGCTAGTCAGTGCTAGTCTATGCTAGTCTATGCTAGTCAGTGCTAGTCCATGCTAGTCAGTGCTAGTGTGTCGTGCTGCTGATTCTCACTGTGACAGAGTTTCTGCAGCGACATCAGTTTCGTCGCCGCTCTGTAGACGGACGGACGGATTTCATTCATCACTTCTGTTACAACAGAAAATAAAAGACGACAAACAGACGTTAAAATTAAATCTGAGAAACACAAACATAGAAACCAGAAGAGGATTTTACCGATGCTGTCCAGATCCATGAGGAGTTCACACCTGAAAATGTAAAAGAACATCAGTTAAAACTGATCCAGACTGATCTGATCCAGACTGAACTGATCCAGACTGATCTGATCCAGACTGATCTGATCCAGACTGATCTGGTCCAGACTGAACTGATCCAGACTGATCTGATCCAGACTGATCTGATCCAGACTGATCTGGTCCCGTATTCCTAAAGATCCAAAGAGCTGCTCCTACAGGACCAATGCTAATAAAATGAAGCTAGGACCCTGATGTCGTTCCTAGATGGATGCAGAGATGAAAGGTTCCTAAAGAAGGTTCTGCAGTGAGATGTGCTGAGAGCAGGGAGGAGAACTTTAAGAGGCTTAGAGAGGAGAACATGGTGGAAAGAAGAGGAGGAGAGATATTCTCCAAACACTGAATGATTGGATGGAGCAGGAATCCAACCCCTGAGCCATTTTACCTGGTTAATACCACATGGATGAAGAGCAACAATGGTTTTGGAGGAGGACCAGGAGGAGGACCTGGAGGAGGAGGACCAGGAGGAGGACATGGAGGAGAACCAGGAGGAGGAGGACCAGGAGGAGGACGGGTTCTGGTCTGATCAGAACAAATAAAAGCAGAATAAAAGCAGACTCACCTTCCTTCGTTCCTTCCTGAGTTTAAAGTGAAGCTCCTGAAAGATGAATGAAGGTTTCAGTTTTCATCACAGCTGCTTCTCACCTGCTGCCTGTCGACCAATCAGCAGAAAGCAGAGCGATGACATCACAGTGCCCAAAGCCAGGAGCTGAATTAATCATGAAGACATCTGAAAACGTTTTGTCTACAATTCTCAAAACCAGACGGAGAAACTTGAACTGAACAGGAAGCAGAGAAATAAAGTTGAATTAAAGCAAGAGTTTAAACGGGGACTGACACCTGCTCATCTATTAGCCATGGCTAACCAGGGTTAGCCAGGGTTAGCCAGAGTTAGCCAGGGTTAGCCACAGTTAGCCAGGTTTAGCCACAGTTAGCCAGAGTTAGCCAGGGTTAGCCATGTTTAGCCAGGGTTAGCCAGAGTTAGCCAGAGTTAGCCAGAATTAGCCAGGGTTAGCCAGGGTTAGCCAGAATTAGCCAGAGTTAGCCATGTTTAGCCAGGGTTAGCCAGAGTTAGCCAGAGTTAGCCAGGGTTAGCCAGAGTTAGCCAGGGTTAGCCAGAATTAGACAGAGTTAGCCACGGTTAGCCAGGGTTAGCCAGAATTAGCCAGAGTTAGCCATGTTTAGCCAGAGGGGGGGCGGGTGAATGTAGGGTTAGAGTGGGGGGGTCAGGGTGAATGTAGGGTCAGGGTGGGGGCGGGCGGGGTGAATGTTGGGGTGGGGGTGAATGTATGTGGACTGATGATGGAAACAAACCAGCGCTGTGGTGGAGCCGTGAAGCGTCGTGTCTTCATGTCTTCACGTCTTCGTGTCTTTCTCTCTTTGTCTCTTTGTGTCTTTGTGTCTTTGTTTGTCTTCACACTGGAGCTCATTGTTGGACTCTGAGTCGTACGAGGACGAGACACTGGAGCTTTTCTCCTTCTGCTCCGAGATGAAACACAAAGCCCCCCCACACCAACATGAGCTAACGGACCCGCCTCAATGCTAGCCTTTGTTTAGCATGTTAGCATCATGATAGCATCAGCTGACACACCCAGCGAACCTCAATGACATTGAAGCTTCATGTCTTCATGTTCAACTCATGTTGTTCATCAGTTCATCTCCTGGATCAGCTGATTGATTGATTGATTGATTGATTGATTGAATGGTTTGATTTATTCATGGTTTAATTCATTGATTAAGTAATTAATACCAGGTTAAAAGCAGGTTAAGGCTCCTCCCAGTGGGCGGGGCCTACGAGCTCTTCATCATCCTCGTCATCTTCATCTGTGACTCTCTTGAGTTGAGTTTCCAGAGGCTGAGTCCAGATGTGTGAACGGTGCTGAGGTGAAAATGAAGCGCTCCCTGGGAATCTGCCTGCTGATCTGCTCCACTCTGGTTGGGCTGGGTACGTTCGATTCCGTCTTTCCACGGGTCCGTCATCATTACCACCGTCATTATTATCATTATTATCATTATTATGATGAGCTGATTTTAAAGATTTTAAAAGAGACCAAGTCGTTGATCTTAAACTGATTCACAGCAGATTTAAAGTTAAACTGAAACATTTTGGGACATTGTATCATTTGAAAGTTCAGAGTTTGTTATTTGTCCTGTCAGTGGTTTTAATGTTGTGGCAGACGTGTTTCAGATAAAGATTTAAAATAAATCCAGAAACGTCGCTTCGTTTCTCAGTACGACACAAACTGACGACTTTAACCTCGAAATATGGTGTGAATTTATACACAACAGTGTGTTACATTAGTGTGTTACATTAGTGTGTGTTACATTAGTGTGTATATATAATTAGTGTGTGTGTGTACATTAGTGTGTGTTACATTAGTGTGTATATATAATTAGTGTGTGTGTGTCACATCTAAATGTTTCAGATCAGTTCATTTAAATATTAGTCTGAGATGACACTTGTTTTTACACAGATGTTTTTCATGAAGGTTTTTATTATTGAGGGACTCTGGATCCAGACCTTCATGGTCCTGGGGTCAAGGGGTCGCCTCCTAGACCTGGTCCCTGGTTGTTCCTGGTTGTTGGGGAGAACTTCTCTGAGTTTTTTTTTTTTCAGTCCCCTTCAGACAGACGGACGTTCTCCTTCAGGGTTTCTAGGTAGAACCAGAACTCATGGTTCCATTTATCACAGCAAGTCTTCCAGGTCCTGAAGACCAGCACCCAACCAGGACCGGGATCAGGTTTTACTGCTGCTGTCATTGACTCCAGATTAAACAGAATCCAGCTTTAGTCTTGTCCTAGAGTCTTGGGGGTCCTCCACGTGTTTTCTGGTCTTTCTGTTCTTGTAGCTCAGCTGTGGTTCTGGTCTTAAGGTCCATGTTAGTCCAGTCTGTGGACTCTGACCTGCTGGTCTCTGGATGCTGTTGTGGGTCTGATGAGGCCTCTTGTGATGAGGGGTCTCTGGGGGTCATGGTGGTGGTCCGGACTCTCCTGGGACGGTTCTCCACTGGTCCGTGTGTGGATAATGGTTCTCACTGTGGTTCCCTGGAGACCGACAGCTTTAAAAATGTCTTCAGAACCTTTTCCAGAATCCTGGTTCTCAGTGACGTTCTCTCTCATTTGTTCCTGAATGTCTCTGGATCTGGGCCTGAGGTCCAGCTGTGGAGGATCTGTCTAGAACCAGGTCCTGTTGAAGTGGTTTCTAGACTGAGAACAGGTCTGGGTGGGGCTGGAGGAACTGGACCATGGAGGTCTGGATCTAGTTTCCCCTCAATAATAAAAACTGAATCATTGTCTTTGATTAATATTTAAATTAGTTTCATGATCTGAAACATTTAGTTGTGAGAAAAACATAAAAAAACAGGAACCAGGAAACACTGGAACTTCACTGTACTAACGAATACATACAGGTACATACAGGGTACATACAGGGTACATACAGGTACATACGGGGTACATACGGGGTACATACTTGGTACATACTTGGTACATACAGGGTACATACGGGTACATACAGATACATACAGGTACATACTTGGTACATACGGGTACATACGGGGTACATACGGGTACATACGGGTACATACGGGTACATACGGGTACATACGGGTACATACTTGGTACATACTGGTACATACAGGTACATACGGGGTACATACTAGGTACATACGGGTACATACTTGGTACATACTGGTACATACAGGTACATACGGGGTACATACTAGGTACATACGGGGTACATACTAGGTACATACAGGGTACATACGGGTACATACAGGGTACATACGGGTACATACGGGTACATACTGGTACATACGGGTACATACGGGTACATACTGGTACATACGGGTACATACGGGTACATACGGGTACATACGGGTACATGCTTGGTACATACGGGTACATACGGGTACATACGGGTACATACGGGTACATACTTGGTACATACTTGGTACATACTGGTACATACAGGTACATACGGGGTACATACTAGGTACATACGGGGTACATACTAGGTACATACAGGGTACATACGGGTACATACAGGGTACATACGGGTACATACGGGTACATAGGGTAATACTGGTACATACAGGGTACATACGGGTACATACGGGTACATACAGGTACGTACGGGTACATACGGGTACATACAGGTACATACGGGTACATACAGGTACATACAGGTATATCCGGGACGTCTCTCTACCTTCAGACGAGTCCGTGTTGAAGTGAACACACCTGTGCTGAGTTGTGACGTTGTAACAACAACATGTTGTGGTTCTGGGTTCAGGATCAGCCATTCGCTGCTACAGCTGTAGGGACTACACGGCCAGCTGCACCAAACAACGAGACTGTAGCTATGACGACGCCTGCCTCACACTCAACGAGAGAGGTACCTGGACACACACCTGGACACACACCTGAACACACACCTGGACACACACCTGGACACACACCTGGACACACACCTGAACACACACCTGAACACACACCTGAACACACACCTGAACACACACCTGAACACACACCTGAACAGCTTCTACTTTCTGTTGTGTTGTTGTGCTACAGGTGGGATGACCTACCGCCAGTGTCTCAAGTATTCAGACTGTGATTATAGCCGACTGACCCAGATGTTCCCCCAGGTCACTACACTTCTACCTGTCCACACCTCTATTCACCTGTACTCACTGTTTTTAAACACGTACTCACCTGTTTTAAACCTGTACTCACCTGTTTTAAACATGTACTCACCTGTTTTAAACCTCTACTCACCTGTACTCACTGTTTTTAAACACGTACTCACCTGTTTTAAACCTCTACTCACCTGTACTCACCTGTTTTAAACCTCTACTCACCTGTACTCACCTTTTTTAAACATGTACTCACCTGTACTCACCTGTTTTAAACCTCTACTCACCTGTACTCACCTGTTTTAAACCTCTACTCACCTGTTTTAAACCTCTACTCACCTATTTCTCACCTGTTTCTCACCCATTCTCACCTGCAGCTGTGTTTGGTGTTAATTCTGACTTTATTTAATCACTTCCAGGTTTCCAGTTTCACCTTCAAGTGCTGCAACTCTGACCTGTGTAACTCCGCCCCCACTGCAGCGAGCTCTGTGATTGGTCTGCTGGCCTCTGTGTTGATCATGTGGTGGTTCCACTGAGTGGCTCCATAGCGCCTCCCATCGTCAATAACAGCCGCCGCCTGTCTAATTGGTTCTCAATCACTTGTTCGATCACTTGTTCTAACGGCCACATCCTAGCGATCATTTATTTATCTGTTTATTACCAGACTGTTTATTATCAGACTGTTTATTACCAGACTGTTTATTATCAGACTGTTTATTATCAGACTGTTTATGGATCAATACTTCATGATCGATGAAGGAATCCTTTCAGGGGATCGAGTGGTTGAAAAGTTCTCAGTCAGATAATTGATCGTCACATGACCTGATTGATTGATTAATTGATTGGTTGATTATTTGATTGATTGACTGACTGATTGATTAAAGTCTTTCACTGTATCATTCGAAGTTTTAATTTTAGAAATAAGATGAAGAACCAGCGTTGATGTTTTAACTGAAGATCAGATTCTAATAAAATGTTTTAATGTCTTCACTCACAGCTTCACACATTTAAACGTCGTTTCCTCATGAATCACATCTTTAAATGATTTGTTACTGAACTGAAGCTGCTTCGCTCGTTAAAGCGTCTTAAACTGACTGTAAGTCATTAAATAAATAAAGACTGAAAACGGAAACTCAAGCTTTTCATCTGTGTTGATTTACGATTTCCTATTAAATATTTACTGTAAAATCTGTTCTGACTTTTCCTGACAGCCCCTGAAAGCAGCAGTGACCTGATTTTAGTTTTAAATCACTTGAATGAAGGTAAAAAATAATAACCATAAAGAAAATCAGTGAATGAATGGATGCTCCAGTCAGACTGTACAGATTAATATATCTCATACTCTTTATTGTAAATAATGATATTTAAGCTAATAATCTATTTCTTTTATTAAATTGAATGTTTTTGTGAACTGATTTCAGTCTTAATCAAGATAAGACATGAACCAGGTCCGTCTCCGTGTTCATGCCATGTTTCATGAGACGAATTAAAGAGTTTTAAAAGTTTGATGTTTGACACGTTGAATGCTTTAAAATGATGCTAAATGGAGTCAGAGCAACAACAATCCTGAAACGCAGAGATTTCTGACTGGAGTCTGGTGTCATGGTTACAGCTGGTTTGTCCTCCTTTGTTGCTGCCGTCTCTTTATGTGGTGTTAATGGATCCAAGAGCATCATTAACTGAACTCAAACGTTTAATTGATTGAGGCAATTCTTAAATCACAGAAAATCTGAATGGACTCTGGTCTGTGGTCCGTATCAAACTTATTGAGTTATAACTTCTTAAATTTGAGGATATTTGAATGGAGTTTGGTTGAACTTGTTCATTAAAAGTAATTATTTCAAATTGTGTCTTAATTGAATTTGCTGTTTTGTGTTGTGTTGTGTGTGTGTCATGTGCTGTGTGTGTGTCATGTGTTGTGTGTGTATAGTTGTGTGTGTGTGTCATGTGATGAGCTGATGCTCTGCCTCCAACTGCTTCTTCTTCTTCTTCTTCTTCTTCTTCCAGTCGTGTTCAGACGAAGTGGGTGAGTCTGTTTCTGATCTAAATTCAATTAGAGACGTTTACTGAGGCTTTAACGATATTATCTGATGATACGAGTCACGTTTCATCTCTGTAGAGGAACTTTAATTTAATCAGATTCATTAGATTAGTGCAGGTTTACTTAGTGATCATAGTTTATATTAGTTACATTCATTAGATTAGTTCAGTTAGTTCAGGTTTTTATTTTACACGTTTCCTCTCTGATTCATCGTCGTTTCTAACGGGACCAGGACCAGGACCAGACCCAGGACCAGACCCAGGACCAGACCCAGACCCAGGGATCACTATGGAGCGTAAACTGGATCTGTCTCGACTGACGGACGATGAGGCCAAACATGTTTGGGACGTGATTCAACGCGACTTCAACCTTCGTAAGACGGAGGAGGAGCGGCTGGGGTACGTCCACTCCTTCACTCTTTAATCTGTCCCTCTAGTTTTTATCCATCGATCCATTTAGTCATCGATCCATCCATTCCCTGGTGTCACTGATTATTAAAGAAATCAGCTGATCCGTTGCCACGGTGACCGTGACCTGTCACGGATCAGCTGACGTCTGCAGAGAATGTCGGCGTCAAAGACGTCGTTGTTGTTGCGGTCGATCACGTCTCAGTCACACGGACCCACGGCACAAAGACGCTCTGTGCTCCCACTGGAGACTCCAGCTCCCATCAGCCCCGGGGCCAGCTCGGCCCCGCCCCCCCTCCACCGGAGACTCCAGCTCCCATCAGCCCTGGGGCCAGCTCGGCCCCGCCCCCCCTCCACCGGAGTCTCCCATCAGCCCCGGGGCCAGCTCGGCCCCGCCCCCCCCCTCCACCGGAGACTCCAGCTCCCATCAGCCCCGGGGCCAGCTCGGCCCCGCCCCCCCCCTCCACCGGAGACTCCAGCTCCCATCAGCCCTGGGGCCAGCTCCGCCCCGCCCTCCCTCCACCGGAGACTCCAGCTCCCATCAGCCCCGGGGCCAGAGACGCAGGTGTTCCTGACTCATGTTCTGCTCTGGTTGTTCTCCTTGTGTCTGGTGGTTGTTGTTAGTTAGTTCTGGTCTCTGGACCAGTTCCATGGTACTGATGAGGGCCTGGTTCAGATCCTTCCTCCAGACCGGTTTCATTAGTGGATCATCACAATCATCTGACCCTATCATCTACGTTCCCCCGTCTTGCAGGGAGCTGAAGAATAAGATCCAGAAGGAGGACTCCAAGCGGGAGCTGCTGGGTTCCCAGAACCAGGTTGCGGACTCTCTCTGCATCCGCTGCCTCCAGCCCTTCAAGTTCCTGGTCAACAGCAAACGTCAGTGTCTGGACTGTCGCATGTTCACCTGTAAATCCTGCAGCCGCTACAACAAGAGGGAGCACGGCTGGGTCTGTGACAACTGCCGCATGACCAGGTGAGACCAGGTCCTCAGGGGGGCACCAGGACAGGTATCTCAGATAGACCAAGGGGGCCAGGTCCTCCAGCGGGTCCAGGGAGACCAGGGGGACCAGGGAGACTAGGTGAGACCAGGGGGACCAGGTGAAACCAGATCAATATTTATGCTAACAGTTTAGCTTGGGCCTTTTTCTGTTCGGCTAATAGCAACTGATGTAATAAATACACATTAGCAGGTTAGCTTACTTGCGACATGTGTAGCATTGACCACAATCAGGTAATGTAGCAGCAGAATGCTAACACACTTAGGTCCTGCTATCGACTATTTAGCATACTTTGTCGTGTTCCAGAGTCCTGAAGATCGGGACTGTGGGCTGGTACCACGACAACGTGAGAAACCGCTTTAAGCGCTTTGGCAGCGCTAAGGTGATGAGGTCCCTGTACAAGAGGCTGAACGGAGACGGTGAGTCAACGCTAACGCTGGCTAAAGGATCAAAGCTAACACCAGCTAAAGAATCAACGCTAACACCAGCTAAAGAGACAATGATAACGGCAGCTGAAGAGACAACGCTAACGGCAGCTGAAGAGTCAATGCTAACACCAGCTAAACGCTAACGGCAGCTAAAGAGTCAACGCTAACACCAACCAAAGAATCAAAGCTAACACCAGCTAAAGAATCAACACTAACACCAACCAAAGAAACAACGCTAACACCAGCTAAAGAGTCAACGCTAACACCGACCAAAGAATCAAAGCTAACACCAGCTAAAGAGTCAACACTAACACCAGCTAAAGAGTCAACGCTAACACCGACCAAAGAATCAAAGCTAACACCAGCTAAAGAGTCAACACTAACACCAGCTAAAGAGTCAACGCTAACACCGACCAAAGAATCAAAGCTAACACCAGCTAAACGCTAATGGCAGCTAAAGAGTCAACGCTAACACCAACCAAAGAATCAAAGCTGACACCAGCTAGAGTCAATGCTAATGCCAGCTAAAGAGTTAACACTAATGCCAGCTAAGAAATCAAAGCTAACACCAGCTAAAGTAGCTAGCTAGCTGTCACGTTTCCAGTATCAAACCAAACAATATTATAACAAAACATTTTGACTGAATTATAAAAAGACAAAGGAGCCGAGACTCATTGCTGCCACCTGCTGTTCAGTCCTGGGTCTCAGTGGAACAACATGATGATGATGACTCCGTCACATTCATCCCGGCCTGGACCAGGCTGGACCCCTGCTTTAAAGATGCTAAGAAATGCTAAGTGCTAACACAGTGTTTGTGGTTCAGGTGGCCGTGACGATGACACCCAGAGTATGCCCGACGTCCACAGCCGTGAGTCTGTCCTCCAGCTTCAGCTCTTAGCTCTAAATGACAACAGCGTAATGCTAAGAATGTCACAGCCATTACTGTATGCTTAGTAGCGTAGCATGCTGAAATGTTAGCATGAGGGCTAATAGCTCTGACGGTGGATCAGCTCAGACCTTTAGAACCTTTTCCTTCTGCAGACATGTACAACTGTAACGAGGACGACCACGGCGAAGCCGAAGCTCAGCGCTTCAAAGTGGTAAAAACTTTTGAGCTACGTGGAAATCTGGATTCAAACGTTCACACGCGCTAATGAAACCGGTTTCATCCCCAGATGAGGAAGAACAAGCGGCTGCTGTCGGTTCATCCTCTGGACTTCGACTCTGAGGATTATCTGCCTCATTCACGACGTCCGTCTGTTCAGGTAAAACATTGTTAGTTACTTATTATTAAAGTATTAATTAACCTGGACAATGAGTCCAGATACAGGGACCAGTTTAAGACGACGTAGCATCAAGACGCTTCTCACCGAGTCTCAGTTTCTGCCTGAAACATGCATCTATCAACCAATCAGGACATGATGTGTCAGTGGGTGCTAAGGAACAGTGAGGCTATATTCAGTCTATGGACAGGAGACAGTTTAGAGACATTCAGACATTATTACTGGTTGGACACCTGATAGTTTTGGACATGGTCCTAAATACGTCCAGTAAATCCGAGTGTTGTGTTCAGTGACGTCCAGTAAATCCGAGTGTTGTGTTCAGTGACGTCCAGTAAATCCGAGTGTTGTGTTGTGCAGCAGATGCAGGACGATCGTTACAGGAACGACGTAGAATACGATTATTTCAACCATCGGATGAATCGCAGGACGAGTCTGGACCGATACGCCATGAGACCTGGTTAGTCCTGTCCTCGTCTCTACTCGTCCGTCTCTACTCTTGTGTCTCTAAATGTCTCTGCCTGTGTCTCTCTACCAGAGGATGGTGGAGACAACCGGATGGTGAGGACTCGGTCTCTGTCTAAGATCAGCTCGTCGGTGGCTCGCCAACAATACGTGGACACGTCTGACGAGGACGAGTACCCGAGGTACCCCCCCATGTACCAACAACCCCACCACCGCCGGAGGAACAGCCGAACCTCGTCTCAGGAGAACTTGGGACAAGCCCCGCCCGTAAGAGCCAACAGCCAATCACAGAGCGTGTGACTGACGTCTCCTGTCCTCCTAACGTCCTGTGTCCCTTCACAGATCAACGAGCTGAACAAACGGATGTCAGCCATCGAGAGTCTGCTGAGCCGCCTGGAGGAGAAGATGACGCCCGGGGACGAGGTGAGGGGACGCTTGTCCCAGAGGACGAAGAGGACGAAGACGCTGCAGGTGTCTCATTCTGAAACGTGTCGTCCCGCAGGCGTCCACTCCGTCGGCTCAGAACGAGGAGGAGAAGCTGAGGAGGAAGCTGAGCGAGCTGGCGGGGAACCTGAGCGACAAGGGCCTGACGTCGGACGACGAGCCCGTGTCCAGGAAGTCCTTCCCCGTCCCCAAGGCCTCGGCCGGCGTCCGGGCCTTCGCTCGGAAGGACAAAGAGCTGAGTTCGTCCAGCGACGAGACGCCCACCGAGGCCCAGAAGGTAGGAAGACCGTCCGAGAGAGGGGGTGGGAACCGGGACGTCCACCTCAGAGAAGACAAACAGGGTGAAGTCGTGTCCTCCGGTTCTATTGTGTGTCCCAAACGAGCTCAGGTCCTCAGCATGGCTCAGCCCGTCCCCTCTAGGTTCAGGTTCAGTAAGGATGTGGAGACGGGTGGAGGACGTCGTGGCGTCATGGCAGGACGGGATGTTGTGTTCCAGCTGCTAACGTCTGTCCTCTACGTGGCTTTCAGAGATCGACTGCCGCCGCCCTCTGTGACCTCACCACTGAGGTCCTGAGGACCATTAACGCCACAGAAAAGGCGATGGTCGAGTTCGGCCTCTCAGAGCCGACCGACAGGTCCCACTTAGCCGGCACTGACGTAAAGCAGGCCGACGATGCGTTCAGGGAGCTGGAGGAAAACGTAAGCTTCACTCAAGACCTGCACGCCTCGTCCTCCACTAACCTCCTCATGTCCAACTAAGCTGAACCCTCGTCCTCGTCTGAAGCATGACCGAAACCTCCCGGCTGCTCTGTGTGTCCACTCAGACAGGGCTGAATCGGAAAAACACTGGAACCAGCTTCACTCCAGTCTCAATCCAGTTTCGCTCTCTGAAAGATACATTACAACCGCTTTCACTCCAGTTTCACCCCAGTTTCATTCCACTTTGACTCTCTGAAAAACACTCTGGAACTAGTTTCACCCGTTTCATTCCAGTTTCACCCCAGTTTCACTCTCTGAAAGATTCAGTGGATCCAGTTTCACTCTGCAAAACACACTGGAACCAGTTTTATTCCACTTCGACTCTGATAAACACTCTGGAACTAGTTCTACCCCAGTTTTATTCCAGTTTCGCTCTCTGAAAGATTCAGTGGAACCAGTTTCAGTCCAGTTTCAGTCCAGTTCTGTTTGGTTTCTGAGGGGAACTTTCCGTCGACTGAAGATCGATGAACTTGTGAGGAATCATGTGACCAGACACAGAATGAACACATGAAAATGTTCAGAGTGTTTTTCACTGATTCTCAGCCCCGTCTTCATCTTCATCACCATCATCATCGTCAGGTGACCCAGCTTTGTGTGTGTTACCTGTGCAGGTGTACATCACGGCCGGGAAGTCGTACGAACTGGAGACGAAACTGCGCCGTCTGGAGCAAAGCGCCAAGAACCGGTTCGGAGGGACGACGGACTCGGAGCTGTCGGAGCTGGAGGACGTGGTGGCGCTGACGGCGGCGAGAGTCCAGAGCGCCGAGAGCGAGGTGGACACACACACACACACCTGGACACACACACAGACACACACACACCTGGACACACACACACACACACACACACACACACCTGGACACACACACCTGGACACACACACCTGGACACACACACACACCTGGACACACACACACACACACCTGGACACACGCACACACCTGGACACACACACACCTGGACACACACACTGAACTGATTCTTCTTCGTTGGTGTCGTTTCCTGCAGGTGTCGGACATCGAGACTAAAATCGCTGCTCTGAACGCGGTCGGGTCCAAGAAAAAGGTCAGAGACGATTATTGGTTCAGATCAATAATTAATCTTCAGGTTAATTTATTTATTAAAATCCATCTAATTCACTTGTTCATCTTCATGTTGTTAACTGTGACTCTGCAGGTGTCTGGGTCTCATCAGAGGAAGAAGTCCACTCAGGATCTCCACAGTAAGAACCTTTATTATCTGCTCCCCGGTCCAGGTCCAGGTCCAGGTCCCGGTCCAGGTCCTGGTCCTGGTCCTGGTCCTGGTCCAGGTTCTGGTCCAGGTTCTGGTCCAGGTTCTGGTCCTGGTCCCGGTCCAGGTTCTGGTCCCGGTCCTGGTCCAGGTCTGTGATGACCTTCATGTCTGTTTGTTGTTGACAGAGACGAATGGAGCTCAGTGGAAATCCAACATGTTCTGATCTGACATCATCACTTCCATGTTGTGACATCATCACTTCCATGTTGTGACATCATCACTTCCATGTTGTGACATCATCACTTCCTCATCATAGGCTGAAGAAGCTCAAAGGTCACAGCTGATGAACCTTTTTCTCTTTTAAACCAATGAGAATCGATACTTTATCATTTTCTGAAACTCAGTTTCGTTTCTGATTTGAAACCGAGATTTTAAAAATAACAACATTTAGATTTAGAGGTGAAATAAAAACGTGTGTTTTAGCTGTTTCAGATTGAATTATAATTACACCTAATTAATCTGAAGATGAATCTGATGTTTGTTCCGTTTAACGATCACCTGTAATAATTAAGAGACACATGATATTATTGAAGATTGTTTCTTGATTTACTCCTGATCAATAAACTATGAAACCAGTCGCCTCCGATTAGTTATTGGACCTGCGCAAAGGATCATGGGAAGTAGCAGTAGTAGTTTTTACTGCCAAACTAATAATAATCATAACAATAATAATAAATATATTCATATTACTCGTTAAAACAGTGTATAAAGTTTTTATTGGTTTTAATTAGTTGAACAGTTCAGGTTCTTAAAGCCTCTTGACAGTAAAAGTTTCTCTCCGGAGTTTTGAACCAGTACCGGTACCGGTACTTGGACCAGAACTGGACCGAACCGAGGCGGGACCGGACCGGAGACAGAACCGGGGCCAGTACCGGGGCCAGTACCGGGCCCAGTCTGTCTGAGAGTCAGAAACAACTTCTAAAGTTTCCAGAGGAAGTTTCCATGAATAAAACCCTTAAATGAATCCAAGTCTGGTTTTATTGTCAATTAAACACTAAACGCTGCTCAGCAGCTCTTACCTGCGCATGTGCATCTTCTCCTGAAGCGCGAGACGAATAAACAGAAACCTGTGCGCCGCCATTTTGATTTAAATCACCGGAAGAAAGCTGGAGCCAGACAGGAAGTCAATTAAAGCGTCATTCGTCTAGTTAACTTATCTGCTAATTTATCTAATTCATATTCTTAATTTATCTTTTAATTAATCGTCTAATTAACATTGTCATTTTACATTCTTTCTACATAACATACTTAACATTCTAATTAATTCACTAATTAGCGTTCTAATAATGAGTGATGTCACTAATTAACCCTCCAGGCATTACGAGCTGCTCATTACAATGAAGGAATTAATTTATATATATATATATATTCCCACTCTATACACTCTCTCACATCACACACTAAATTTGCACCTAAATGTTTATTGTGTTCATAATTTTCTCTTCTCATCACCAGGTTTGTGTTTCCATTTATTTTATTTTATACATATTCATATGTTTAACGACTCTGTTTGTCCTTAATGACAAATACATTCTTTACTGAATCTACAATCATATGTTTATCACTATGACCAATCAGACGACAACAACTGGAGAGTGACGCCTTTATTGTGAAGGTCCGTCCACACAGGAAGTGACCATGAATGAAAACGTGAATGAAAAGTGGGCGGTACCAAATCCATCCAGGTGATTGATGTTTACCTGAATGAAACACCGTCCTCCATTTTGGTTCCTACACGGTGATAAGCTCCGCCCACGGGACATTTTAGCAGTTAGCAGTTAGCAGTTAGCAGCATTCACTGGTTCACTGAGAGCCAGGGGCGGGGCTTGATTCATAAATAAGTTGATTTTGAAAAGTTGGTTGCTTTAAAGCTGCAGAGTGTTGCGTTCAGGTGTTCTTGGTGGAAGATGTGCCAGAAGAAGGCGCTAACTGACCAGCTTACTCCGCCCACTGCGCCCCCTGAGGCGTCCAGGTGTCACTGCAGGGAGAGGAGGGCGCTGCGATTAGCCTTCATCTTCTCCAGACGTTTGGACAGGTGTCTGTTAGCGGCGTCCAGCTCCACGATCTGGTCCAGAGCCGAGCGCAGCTGCAGGGTTAGCATTAGTAGCTTAGCATTGACGGCTTAGCACTGGTAGCTTGGCATTGATATATAGCAGTTTAACACTGGTATCTTAGTACTGTTAGCTTAGCACTGATATATAGCAGTTTAGCACTGGTAGCTTAGCATTGTTAGCTTAGCATATTGTACAGCTTAGCACCTCCCTCTGCAGTTTCCTCTTCTCCGCCTTCAGTTCGTCCTCTGTCCTCTCAGCCTTGTCCAACGCAGACCTGTAGCGGCTGACCTGTCCCTCCAGTCGGACGACCTGGGGACGTCCACAACAACATAAGGACAACATGTCCAGTGGACAACATGTTCAACGTGTCCAGTGCGTCCGTCCAACACTTACGTTTTGTTCCAGAGCAGAAACTTCCTGTTCAGACCTCACCAGCTTGAACCTGAGTTCACTGAGCTGTTTGTTAGCACCTCCTGGAGGAGAAAGAGAGGAGTCAGGAGGAGGAGTCAGGAGGAGGAGTCAGGAGGAGGAGGAGAGGAGGAGGTGGAGGAGGAGGTGGAGGAGGAGTCAGGAGGAGGAGGAGGAGAGGAGGAGGAGGAGAGGAGGAGAGGAGGAGTCAGGAGGAGAGGAGGAGGAGTCAGGAGGAGGAAGAGGAGGAGGAGGAAGAGGAGGAGGAGTCAGGAGGAGGAAGAGGAGGAGGAGGAGTCAGGAGGAGGAGGATGAGGAGGAGTCAGGAGGAGGAGGAGGAGTCAGGAGGAGGAGGAGGAGGAGGAGGAGAACTGACTCTGCATGTCTAGGAGATGAGCGTCCATCCCGTCCTCCTGTTTCTGGTCCTGGTCCTGGTGCTGGTCCTGGTTCTGGTCCTGGTCCTGATCCTGGTCCTGGTGCTGGTCCTGGTCCTGGTCCTGGTGCTGGTTCGTCTCATTCTTCTGTCTCTGCTCCAGCTCTGACTTGAGCCTCTTCAACTGTTCATCAATGATAGAGTGAGGACATGAAGACATGAGGACATGAATGAGGACATGACGACATGAAGACATGAGGCCATGAGGACGTTAATGAGGACATGAGGACATTAATGGTTCTGACCTGCTCCAGTGAACTCTGTCTCTCTTCAAACAACTTCTTCTGTTGCAAATCTGGAATAAGAAGAAAACATGACATCAACCATCAATCAACAATCAACCATCAATCCACAATCAATCAACCATCAATCAATCAACGCTCAATCAACCATCAACAATCAATCAACAATCAACCATCAATCAACCATCAATCAACCATCAATCAATCAACCATCAATCAATCAACCATCAATCAATCAACCATCAATCCACAATCAATCAACCATCAATCAACCATCAATCAATCAACCATCAATCAATCAACGCTCAATCAACCATCAACAATCAACCATCAATCAACAATCAACCATCAATCAACAATCAACCATCAATCAACCATCAATCAATCAACCATCAATCAATCAACCATCAATCAACCATCAATCAATCAACCATCAATCAATCAACCATCAATCAATCAACCATCAATCAACAATCAACCATCAACAATCAACCATCAATCAACCATCAATCAACCATCAATCAATCAACAATCAACCATCAATCCACAATCAATCAACCATCAATCAATCAACCATCAATCAACCATCAATCAATCAACCATCAATCAACCATCAACAATCAATCAACAATCAACCATCAACAATCAACCATCAATCAACCATCAATCAACAATCAATCAATCAACAATCAACCATCAATCAACCATCAATCAATCAACCATCAATCAACCATCAATCAATCAACGCTCAATCAACCATCAACAATCAACCATCAATCAACAATCAACCATCAACAATCAACCATCAATCAACAATCAACCGTCAATCAACCATCAATCAACCATCAATCAATCAACCATCAATCAATCAACAATCAACCATCAACCATCAATCAATCAACCACTAAATGGACACATGAATCCAGAGTTCACTGATTTACTTTTATTATCATTCAGAGCAGTAATTCAGGAGCCGTCGTCCATCGACTCAGAGGTTGGTGGTTCGATTCTGTCCTGTCCCTAAACCGTTTATTAACGTTTAATTGTTCATTAAATCTTTATTGTTTATTAACATTTAATTGTTTATTAACTGTTTAATTGTTTAATAATTGTTTTTTGTTTATTAATGTTTAATTGTTCATTTAATGTTTATTAACTATTTTTATTAATTGTTACCCGTGAAGGCGTCCAGCGAGATCTTTATGACAATGAGACAATGAGACATGTCCTCTATGAAACCTTGCAGTCATGTCTTCTGTCCGTCCTGGTGTCTCTCTGTCCTCTCAGTTGTGTCAGGCCACTGGACCCTGTGTCCCCTCTGGTTGTTGGACAGACATCTCCCTCCTCACAGCTGTCCATCTCTGAATGGATGCTGGTCCCCGCTGACGTGTCCACTGGTCTCCGTCTTCCTGGACTTGTTGCAGTCAGCTCTAGGACAACCATGGCCTTGATTTCTTCTGTGATGTCCATGAGCCACTGGACTTTGGAGCTTTGTCCAACGGGACACTTTGCAAACAACGCTTGTCTTTTCAGCTCCTTGTCCCTGTCTGTCCCTCTCGTACATCCGTCTCTCCCAGATCTGTCTCCCTCACCGTGTCCTCCACTTCAGAGAAGTAGGACTCGACGAACACAGAGTCCTCGGAGCAGCTGCTCATGTCTGTACCTTCCACCTGGGGGACATCTGGACCAGACCAGACACCTGGACCAGACTGGACACCTGGACCTAACTGGACACCTGGACCAGACCGGACACCTGGACCAGACTGGACACTTGGACCAGACCAGACACCTGGACCAGACCGGACACCTGGACCAGACCGGACACCTGGACCTAACTGGACACCTGGACCAGACCGGACACCTGGACCAGACCAGACACCTGGACCAGACCGGACACCTGGACCTAACTGGACACCTGGACCAGACCGGACACCTGGACCAGACTGGACACTTGGACCAGACCAGACTCCTGGACCAGACCGGACACCTGGACCAGACTGGACACTTGGACCAGACCAGACTCCTGGACCAGACCGGATTCCTGGACCATGCGTCTCTGGCTCCACTGGAGGACATGACTGTTTTTCTGTGGTCTTTAGTTGGTCCCCAGAGCTCAGAGACATGTTCAGTCCCTCCCTGAACCCGGCAGATCCAGGTTCCTTCCAGCAGGGTTCTGGTCTTCTTGTGGACATCTCATGGATGTTTAAGCGTCCTCTACTTGTCTCCTGATGGTACAAATGTTGTCTTCTGTTAGTCAGGACGATGTCCTTCATGAGTCGGGGTTGGACAATTCTGGATCTGAGGTGGTCACGTTGTCCTGGATGAAGTCTTCCTCTGTCCATTCCAGGTCCTTCAAGATGTCCTCCTTGTCCTGATCGGGCTTTGTTCCAGACATCCTGAAAGACCATGAGGACAAATTGGAGGACCGAGGGACTGGACTTGGAGACGGAGGACATAGTTGATCAGAGAGGAGACATCCCAGCTGATCAGGTTACCACGGAAACGCTGGACACAAACTCACTAAAGACAAACGTTGGTTCCTACCGATGCTCTGTCCACACGGAGCCTCCCCAGAGTCCGCGATGACATCGTCCTTGGCCCCTCCCTCCTCTGGGTCTCCGTTAGCAACGGTGACTCCATGTCTCTGTTGGGGAGGAAGTCCTCCGATCAGTCAGGGACAAATATGGACATCCTCTTAATGTCCCCCAGAATGTACCTTCAGGACGTCCTTCAGCCGGACCACTTCGTCTCTGAGCCGGTCACATTCAATGAGGACAACGTCGGTCTGAGGGAGGACGGAAAAGAGGAGTTAGTGGAGGAGGTTCTCACCAGAACCAACATGTCAGTTCTGGACCAGATACTGGTTCTAGGTCTGGTTCTGGACCGACCTCCATCTTCTGGTCGTTCCACTTCAGGACTCCCTGAAGGTCCCAGACCTCCTCATGAAAACTGGTGGACTTCAGTCTGAGATCCTGAGGACAGGAGAGGACAGGTCAGTGTGTATATTGTGTGTAGTGTGTACATGGTGTGTATATTGTGTGTAGTGTGTACATGGTGTGTGTATTGTCTCACCTTCAGTGTGTCCTTCAGGTCCCTGAACTCCAACCTGAGGACGCTGAGAATCTGACGCAGACGTTCAATCTCCTGGAGACAAGGAACTTTATTTATAGAGGGACAGAGGACATGTGACGTCATCACTAGGGATGGGTCCTCACACTGGGGACCGTGATGCTAACAGTGCTGATGCTAACGGTGCTGATGCTAACAGTAGTAGCTAAACTGCTGTGGTTCCAGTGAGTGATTAATTAGCTTAGCCTCCTTAGCTCTATTGCTACATGGATGGACGTGTCTGAAGTTTGTCTGGACTTTACTTCTAAAGATCGAACAAGGAGGAAACACCTGGAATTAGATTCAACATCTGACCACACATAGCATTAGCATTAGCATAGCATTTATTACCAGAGACCAGAGATGTAGCGTCTCTGATGCCTGACAGACCCAACGACACTGGTTCATTATTATTATGTTTGTTTTTATTCTTTAAGCACCAGCACCGTTTCAGAAGCTAAAACCTGAACCAGACTGGGGGCTTGTGGTCATGTGACATCATGTGACCTTGCTCCTGTCGTCGCCATGGCGCCGGGCCTCCCATAGCTCCTCCTCCATGTCACTGAGCTCCTCCTTCAGCGTCTCCACCTCATACATCAGGGTCGTCTTCTCATCGTGGAGCTGAGCGTTAGAAACCATCGCTCTCCGGTACCTGACCTCCACCTCCGCCAGGGAGTCCTGCCCACAGGGTCAGAGGTCACAGGGTCAGAGGTCACAGGGTCAGAGGTCCAGATACCGGTTCTGGACATCATGAGCTACGTTCACCTTGATTTCTCTGATTGACGCCTCGGTTTCCACGGAGACAGATGTGTCACAGCTTCCTCTTCGAGATGAAGCTCCGCCCAGAGATGCCAGCGTGGCGGCGGACAGGGAGGACGGCGTCCTGGAGACCTGAGGACGACCACGTCTTCAGTGGTTCCATCTCAAAGCCTCATCCATTACATCGTTAAACAGGAAGTAAACTCACTTTGTCCAGGATGTCCATCCTCTCCTCCACCTGCACACACAGAAACAGCCTAAAATCAGCTGACTGATGCCGTTTCCATGGAGACAGTCTTCACAAATAGAGAGCAGAGCTCCTCACCACTGGGCTCGCCCGAGCTGAACTGGCCCTGGAGGAGGCCCGAGAGCCGGAGCCCAGGAAGCTGCTGTAGTCTGAAGGCTGGAGGAGGGTGTGGGGGGTTAGAGATTACTACGAGATAGATGGTGTGAAATGTGTGGAGACTCACCTTGAAGCTGCCTCGACTCCCCACAGACATCCTCTCCTCGTCGTCTGACATCTACCGGCATAAAAACAACAAACTAGGTCTGATCAGGGTGGATTCGTCTTTAAACGTCACAGCGCGATAACCCTGAACGTCACCTGAACGTCACCTGAACGTCACCTGGTTTTAGGTTTGTCAGATTTCAATGTGGCTGTTTTGGCGCCACCTGTGGTCAGGACTGGTAAGTGCAAGAGAAACACCTGTGACTCAGATGAAATGAGAGAACGTATCAAAAGACAGATACAGACCGACATTTGTCTCCGTGAGTGGCGGGAATACTGCTCACTGTCCTCCTGAAAGGCCACAAAGAAGAGAGAGGTTAAAGAGCTGAAAACAGACAAGAAGAAGAAGAAGAAGACGACAAAGTCTCCTGAGAGACACAGTGCAGGGAACAAAAACCCATGAGCCTGTCAGACATGCTGAGGAGTTTAATGCTCGTTCACTAACAAGCCACAAAAACCAAAGCGACAACAACAAAAAACTGCAACGAAACAATGATGACGCAAAGAATCCAAGTTAAAAGACCAGTCAGCTGATCAGACTGAGTCAGCTGATCAGACTGAGTCAGCTGATCGGTCAAGAATAAACAGGCTGATATTCTATGGGCATGAAAACGTGAAATACAACAAGCAAGCTCATCATCATCATCATCATCATGTCCTACCATCCATCGCTCAATGTGACCCCACTTATTATTATCCGCTCCATGGTACCTCTGCATGGCGGGGGGGGGGGGGGGTACGATAAAATGATCAAACTTTCACAGATTGGAAGTTAAGGTGGAAGAAAAATATTACGGTGGAGGAAAAACGTTAAGGTGGAAGGGAAGAGTTGTTCATACCTTATGGCTGTGAAAGAGCTGCAGGAGGAGGAGAGACAGGACAGAGGTCAGAGGTCGGGGGTCAGTGGTCGGGGGTCAGAGGTTGGGGGTCAGAGGTCGGGGGTCAGGGGTCGGGGGTCAGGGGTCAGGGTTTAGTAAAGATGGTGTCAAGATTACAGGAAAAGAAATGGTTTGAAACATTGAAGTGAGCCCATCCATCGGCCCCAACCTCCTCCCTCCTTCAACAGCGTTTCTACATCTGAGCAAATCAATCATTTCATTAATTTAATCAAACTCGCTACGAGCACTTCCGCATGTGGCACCTTCACAATAAAAGCTGAAGGGTTTCATTCTACCAAACCAGTGGAGGGCTTTTACTTTGAAAGTGGACTTGAGACTGAAATAAATTCTAATTGTTGGTCACATAAAAACAGAAAAGAGAAGAAACAAGAAAAACAAATAAAATAAAGAAACTCACACAATAAATAAACAAAAAAATAAAAAACAACCAACTAATATAAAAAGATAATAAATTAAACAAATGAAGAAAAAACAAGCAAATAAAAAATTTTAGCAGCATCAAATCAAGATGTTCTTTAGGTTTCTCCTTGAAGACAATGAGACGTCTCTGAAGAGTTCAGACTCATAAACCCTCATCATCTTCATCATCTTCATCATCTTCATCATCTTCATCTGGTCATAATAAAGTTGATTTTAATAATAAATGTTTCTCTGAGACTCACCACCATCGACCGAGGACGATTCAGACTGAAGAGTCAGAGACGAATGATTCACTCACTGAGTCTGACCCTTGACCTCTGACACACACGCACACACACACACACACACACACACACACACACACACACTCTACACACACACACACTAACCTTTGACCTCACACTCTGTTTATTTTTATTTGTTCATTTGATTTTAATCAGTTTCTATAAAAAACGGAAAAAAACTGAAGACGTTTCATCGCTAGAACAAACACGTCCTCATCTACCTTTCCTTGTCTACCTTCCTCATTTACCTGTCTTCATTTACCTGTCCTCATCTATGTGTCCTCATTTACCTGTCCTCCTCTACCTTTCCTTGTCTACCTTCTTCATTTACCTTTCCTCCTCTACCTGTCCTCATCTACCTGTCCTCGTCTTCCTGTCCTCGTCTACGTGTCCTCGTCTATCTGTCCAGTGATTGGTTTGTTTCAAATTAATTCTTGGATCAGCTGATCACAGGTCAGATTTTCAAAATAAAAGCACACTGACCTCCTTTTGTTGTCGCTCCAGCTCCTTCATCCTGATTTCTCTGGCCTCAGCCCTCGCTGCTCGTTTCGCTGCCAGCCGGGCTTCAGCCTGTCGACACATTCATTAGTGAACTACCGTCAACTACCAGTAGATCAGCATCAAATACCAGTAGATCACCATTAACTACCAGTAGATCACCATCAACTACCTGTAGATCATCATCATCAACTACCAGTAGATCATCATCAACTACCTGTAGATCATCATTAATTACCAGTAGAACATCACCAACTACCTGTAGATCGTCATCAACTACCAGCAGATCATCATCAACTACCTGTATATTATCATCAACTACCAGTAGATCAGCATTAACTACCAGTAGATCAGCATTAACTACCGGTAGATCAGCATCAACTACCAATAGATTATCATCAAATACCAGTAGATTATCATCAACTACCAGTAGATCAGCATCAACTACCAGTAGATCACCATTAACTACCAGTAGATCATCATCAACAACCTGTAGATCATCATCATCAACTACCAGTAGATCATCATCAACTACCTGTAGATCATCATTAATTACCAGTAGAACATCATCAACTACCAGTAGATCACCATTAACTACCAGTAGATCAGCATCAACTACCAGTAGATCATCATCATCAACTACCAGTAGATCATCATCAACTACCTGTAGATCATCATTAATTACCAGTAGAACATCATCAACTACCAGTAGATCATCATTAATTACCAGTAGAACATCATCAACTACCAGTAGATCACCATCAACTACCAGTAGATCATCATCAACTACCTGTAGATCATCATTAATTACCAGTAGAACATCATTAACTACCTGTAGATCACCATTAACTACCAGTAGATCAGCATTAACTACCGGTAGATCAGCATTAACTACCGGTAGATCAGCATCAACTACCAATAGATTATCATCACATACCAATAGATTATCATCACATACCAGTAGATTATCATCAACTACCAGTAGATCAGCATCAACTACCAGTAGGTCAGCATCAACTACCAGTAGAACATCATTAACTACCAGTAGATCAGCATCAAATACCAGTAGATCATCATCAACTACCAGTAGATCAGCATCAACTACCAGTAGATCAGCATCAACTACCAATAGATTATCATCAACTACCTGTAGATCATCATCAACTACCAGTAGATCAGCATCAACTACCAGTAGATTATCATTAACTACCAGTAGATCATCATCAACTACCAGTAGATCAGCATCAACTACCAGTAGATCAGCATCAAATACCAGTAGATCACCATCAACTACCAGTAGATTATCATTAACTACCAGTAGATCAGCATCAACTACCAATAGATTACCATCAACTACCTGTAGATCATCATCAACTACCAGTAGATCAGCATCAACTACCAGTAGATTATCATTAACTACCTGTAGATCATCATCAACTACCAGTAGATCATCATCAACTACCAGTAGATTATCATCAACTACCAGTAGATCATCATTAACTACCAATAAATCAGCATCAACTACCAGTAGATCATCATCAACTACCAGTAGATCAACATCAACTACCAGTAGATTATCATTAACTACCAGTAGATTATCATCAACTACCAGTAGATCATCATTAACTACCAATAAATCAGCATCAACTACCAGTAGATCATCATCAACTACCAGTAGATCAACATCAACTACCAGTAGATCAGCATCAACTACCAGTAGATCAGCATCAACTACCAGTAGATTATCATCAACTACCAGTAGATCCTCATTAACTACCTATAGTCATCAGTAACCAGTCATCAATAATTAATAACCAGTCATCAATGACCAATTATCAATAATCAATAACCAATCGTCAATAAATAACCAGTCATCAATAACCAGTCCGCCTCACCTCCCGTGCTATCTGGTTGAGGGCATCGTCCTCTGCGGTCATCTTTTCCCAGTTCGGGATCCTCTTCCGGCCTGGTCCCTGGGTGCCCATGGTTCTGGAGGATGACACCGTGGCCGAATTTTTCACGATGGTCTCGTTCAGCCGGGGACCAGCGGGTCCGGTGCTCCGGCCTCAAAATCTCCCAATAAACGTATTTGAATTTAAAAAATGGTATTTTTCTGACGTTTTTCGGCCCGGTCAGTTCCACTCGGTTCTGGATCTTCCTCCGGTCCGTACCTCATGCCTCCATGAGCCGAGAAGAATGTGTCCGGAGCCGAATCCTCCGCAGAGGGTTCCTCGAGCCGACAGAGCACGGGCCGTGTGGTTAAAGCGGTCAAATATCAGATAAACCCATTCCGGTTCATAAACCGGAGTTTTTCTAACGTTCTTCTGCGGTGAGCCCCTCCTGGATCCGGACACCGCAGCCAGAGACTGGATCTAACACAGGACCACGGCCCGGATGAATCGGGAATCCTTAAAGGGGACCGGGGCCCTGGAACCAGGACCCGTACCAGAGAGCGAAAAACGTCCGATTCCACCGGACCGTGAAATAAACACCGGTAAGCGTGTTTATATGGTTATATGATCGAATCCCGGCAACAGCCCGCAGTGTGGAAGAGGAGGAGGAGGAGGAGGAGGAGATGGAGGAGGGAGGGGGACATGGACTATTCTGTCTCTTATACTGTATTTTTTTCTTTCCAGATCTTTGAATGAAATATTAGTGTCAGTAATAATTTAATTCAACGTATTTCAATGATCAGAAATAAACACAATTAATTCGTTATCGTGGTTTATTTAACAAATATAATAAATAACAATAAACACATTTATTTATGCTTAGAATAAAAGGCCACGCCCCCATGTATATCTCTGCCCAGACCACACCTCCTCCAATCTATCACCTGCAGATTAAACACACCTGTGGACACCTGTAGACTCCTAAAGACTAGAGACACCTGTGGACTCCTGGAGACTAGAGACACTGTGGACACTTGTGGACACCTGTGGACACCTGGAGACACCTGAGGACACCTGTGGTCTCCTGGAGACTAGAGACACTGTGGACTGTAGGACTGTAAGTCAATAAGGAGGCGTCAGTCAGACCAGATCACACCAGTATCCTTTAATAAACCACTGTGCTACATGCTACTGTATAGCAGTTTCCAGGGGGCGGGGTTTAGGAGTGGGCGTGTCCCCATGCTGTCACCCTATCGGTTGTCAGGAGCAGATCTCGGGAAGCTCGGCCGGGTCGGTTCTGTCAGACGTGCCGTCGTCCAGCTTCAGCTCCGGCTTCCGGTTCAGCTGCACCATGGTGGTCTTTGAGGGCATGGAGGTCTGGCCTCCCTCCATCAGGGGGCGCTCACATCCAAACAGGATCAGGAAGCAGCGGTAGAACTGGCAACACACAACCAACAACATCATCATCATGGTGACTGGCTGATCCACGTCCAGGAGCAGGAGCGTTGCGTCCTCACCTGCTTGTTCATGAGGATGTAGATGAGGGGGTTGATGACGGTGCTGCTCTTGGCGAGGATGGACGGGACGACGCTGGCCACGGGGCTGATGAGGCCGGGCCGGCCGAAGGTCGCCATCATGGCCACCACGCCGTACGGCATCCAGCAGAGCAGGTAACACATCACCGTGGTAACGACCATGAACAGGATGTGGATCTCTCTGCGCCGTGCCGCCGAGCGTCTGATATGTCCCACCTGAAACAAACAAGTAAAGGTCCGAGGAACATTCATCATGTGACGGCTGGTGGAGTCCGCTACGCGAGAACAAGTACATCAGGACGAGGACGGGCAGCAACAACATGGCAACAACATGGCAACAACACGTCAACAACAAACACGTCAACAACACGGCAACAACACGTCAACAACAAACACGGCAACAACAAACACGTCAACAACACGGCAACAACACGTCAACAACAAACACGTCAACAACAAACACGTCAACAACACGTCAACAACATGGCAACAACATGGCAACAACAAACACGGCATCAACACGTCAACAACAAACACGGCATCAACACGTCAACAACAAACACGTCAACAACAAACATCGGTGACCCGCCTGTTTGACGGCGTACAGCAGGCGGCCGTAGCAGTACATCATGACGAGGACGGGAAGGCCGAGGCAGAACACGAACAGGCAGATGATGTAGGAGTGGGAGCGGGTCGACCTCTCGGTCCACGTCACTGAGCAGCTCGTGCCCGCCCCCTCCAGGCCATAGCTGCTCCAGCCCAGCAGGGGGGGCACCGTCCACAGCAGAGAATACAGCCACGACCCCCCCACCGCCAGCAGCGGCTTCCTGAAGTCCGCCGACCGCTTGTTGTACACCATCAGGGTGCTGTAACGGTCGTAGGACAGGACGGACAGCGAGACCAGGGACACGATGCCTGAGGACAAATCTGGCGTTAAAACAGCATAAAGGTGAATGGATTCTGGCCTGAGATGAGCTACAGTGAGTTCATCGCTACCTCCTCCACTAACTGAAGAGGGTAATGTCCACATGTAGACACGTCAACAACATGTCAACAACATGTCAACAAACATGTCAACAAACACGTCAACAACTACTAAACACGGCAACATACAAACAGTCAACATGTCTGAAGGATCAGACGTGGCTTAAATGCTGCTAAATTTGTACGGAGTCAGGTTGGAGACTCCTGGTCCGGTTCACTGAGCTTCTACTAGAACCGACTCACCGAAGCAGGAGTTGACGAAGCCGTACCACATGCAGCCGTGCCGCCCGTACAGCCAGCGGGTTCTCAGACTGGAGGCGAAGCTCAGCGTCGTGCCGCACGCGCAGACGAGCATGTCGCTGACGCTGATGTTGAGCAGCAACATGTTGACGGGAGTCCGTAGCGACTTGAAGCGGCAGAACAGAACCAGAACCAGCAGGTTGTTGAGGAAGCCCAGCACCATGATGGAGCCCAGGAACACCGACACCACGCGGTGGCCGCCGAGCGACAGGCGCTGCGTCGGCGCGTCGCTCCAGTCGTCGCTCAGGTCGCCGCTGAGGCTCAGGTTGCCGCTCAGGTTGATGTCGCTGACCTCTGAGAACATCTGACCGCCCGCGCGTTGCTGCACCTGCTCTGCTTTAGGTGACCCGGGCGGCGCGCGCGCTGCCGCTTCACCTGGAGTCGCCCCGCGCCCCTCCGCGAGACTCCATCCTCCTGGGCACGAGCGGGAGTTTAGTTGTAAAAGTGATGAAAGTGTCGTAAACAATCCGGTCTAAGGGAGGTCCGGACGGTCCGACCCGGAGGAGACCGGAGGGGACCCGGACCCGGCGGAGGAGACCCGGAGGAGGAGACCCGGACCCGGAGGAGGAGACCCGGACTCGGCGGAGGAACAGAGCCGAGCTCCGAGCGGAGGAGGCGGAGACGCTTTAAATACCTTCACAAGAAATGACGACACGGAGACAGAGAGAGAGAGAACTTGTCTGCGGGTTCAGACTGACTGGACTCTGAGGACATGAAGGACATGAAGGACATGAAGGACAGCCTGGGGGACTCACTAAAACGTCCTGGTGTTGACTGAGTCCTCAGAGACATCCGGATCCTGACAGTCCAGCCTGAGGGCAGCAATGCTCCATGTTTAACATCCTGGAGCCTGAGGACAAATAACAGCTGCTCCAGATGTTGGACACAGATGTCTCTGTCTCCACGGCAACGTAGGCAGAGTCTTCATCATCTTCATTTAAAGTTTGTCCATGGATGTACTACAGTAAATGAGTTCTAGTAGATGTACTAAAGTAAATTAGTTCTAATGGATGTATTGTAGTAAATGAGTTCTAGTAGATGTACTACAGTAAATGAGTTGTAGTGGATGTATTGGAGTAAGTGGGTTCTAGTAGATGTACTACAGTAAATGAGTTCTAGGAGATGTACTACAGTAAATGAGTTCTAGGAGATGTTTTGTAGTAAATGAGTTCTAGTAGATGTACTACAGTAAATGAGTTCTAGTAGATGTACTACAGTAAATGGGTTCTAGTAGATGTACTACAGTAAATGAGTTGTAGTAGATGTACTACAGTAAATGAGTACGAGTACTAATACTTCTTGTGTCCCAGTGTCCCCTTGCTGTCCCCTAGTGTCCCCTGCTGTCCGTCCTGGAGGAACATCTGGACGATGTGGACCCAGATGTTCGTTCTGGACGTGTGGACTCTGAGAATAACGTGTGAAGGACAGATGGACGTCCTCAGGGCGTCTTCATCGTCACCGTCAGTGTCTCCAGCTGAGACGTCCCCGTGGACCGGAGGAGGTGTGAAGACTGTTTCTAAAGGGGGACGTCCCCGAGGGCGACTGTGACCCCTCAGCTCGTCTGACAGGATCCAGTCTCATGGTGTCCAACCCAGACCTACTGATGCTGGACCAGGTCTGGACCAGGTCTGGACCCAGAGACTAGTCTAGACCACCACTCTTTAGAATTAATGGTCCGTCTCTGAGGACATCAGGTGTCTCCCAGTGGGACACTCTCATTTGTCCCTGGTGTAAACTCTGAGTCTGTGGCGAAGAATCAGAGACACGTCTGTCCTCCTCCTCCTGCTCCTGCTCCTTCACATTCAATGCTAAGCTAAGCTAAGTTAAGCTAAGCTAAGCTAAGCTACAGAGGACTCGGTTCAGTTTCTGGTTTTATTTATTTTTATTTATTTACATGAACAAACATTAAAACATGGTCTTCATAGCAACGCTCTGGTCCGTCCACGCGGTCCCGGTCCTGAGGACAACAAGAGACGTAGGACGAGTCCAAAACACCTGGACGTCTCAGACCACCACCACCTCACCTCATCAAACCTGTCCACCAGGACCTCGAGACGTCCTCATTAAAACTGTCCACATGGAGACGTCCTCATTAAAACTGTCCTCCTGGACCTGGAGGCGTCCTCTCGGATGTGTGAGGACAGACGGGCGTCTCCGGGGGACGTGGGTCAGCACTGGCTCAGCTCCAGTTTGGACTCGGGGGACGAGGACGGGGCAGAGACGACTTCTCCACAAACAAACAGATCCTGAAAGACAACAACAAGTCTCCATGGAAACCAGCTACTTTCCACCAACGAGCCCCGTTCATTCATTCATTCATTCATTCATTCATTCATTTATTTAATCATTCATCCAGATGGTTCTAGGAGGGGGAGGAAAAGGAGGATATAGACATAGAGATATATAGATATATTGATATAGAGATATATAGATATATCTGTAACTCAGGTCTTATTAGGCAGAACAGAGTCAAAAATATCTCAAACGTCATAAAGGACATTTTTTTCTATTTCAGACACCGTCACTTCTCCTCCACCGTAATCAGAGAAGAAGAAGGAGGCGGCGTTGGCTGAGAAAACCACAAGGAAATGAGGAGGCCAGTGATGGAGCTCAGGCTGCTCCGCCATGTCTGTTATATGGAGGTGGGGGAGCGCGCATGTCGTATAGGGGGCGGGCCGGCTGCTCCGCCATGTCTGTTATATGAGTGGTGGGCGGGGCCTACGGCTGCTCCGCCATGTCTGTTAATGGAGTGGTGGGCGGGCCTACGGCTGCTCCGCCATGTCTGTTATATGGAGTGGTGGGCGGGGCCTACGGCTGCTCCGCCATGTCTGTTATATGGAGTGGTGGGCGGGGCCTACGGCTGCTCCGCCATGTCTGTTATATGGAGTGGTGGGCGGGGCCTACGGCTGCTCCGCCATGTCTGTTATATGGAGTGGTGGGCGGGGCCTACGGCTGCTCCGCCATGTCTGTTATATGAGGTGGTGGGCGGGGCCTACGGCTGCTCCGCCATGTCTGTTATATGAGGTGGTGGGCGGGGCCTACGGCTGCTCCGCCATGTCTGTTATATGAGGTGGTGGGCGGGGCCTACGGCTGCTCCGCCATGTCTGTTATATGAGGTGGTGGGCGGGGCCAACGGCTGCTCCGCCATGTCTGTTATGATAGTGGGAGGTGTGTGGGCAGGGGGCCTACGGCTGCTCCGCCATGTCTGTTATATGAGGTGGTGGGCGGGGCCTACGGCTGCTCCGCCATGTCTGTTATATGAGGTGGTGGGCGGGGCCTACGGCTGCTCCACCATGTCTGTTATATGAGGTGGTGGGCGGGGCCTACGGCTGCTCCGTCATGTCTCTTATATGAGGTGGTGGGCGGGGCCAACGCCACCTCGTCCACTCATTCAAGATATCTGTGGTTATTTTCTGACTGGGCAGAACAAAACCACAGATATCTGAAAAGGAACATGTAGAAATCTTTAACCGAGGAGAATTAAAGATGCCTTCAGAATCAAAATGTAGATTTCTGAGTCTGGAATTACTACTCGTCTACATCAGTAGCATCTGTAAACACATGAGTGACAGTTGAGGTGAGAGTTGCTCCTGGTACCTGGTCATAAATGACTCTAACGATGAGTGAACAGCTGGGACACGTCGCCACCTCCTCCCCGTTCTCCAGCTCCTCCTACAACCAGAGTCCAGTCACAAATACGGACATTTAAGCTCCTCATTCATTACACAGAGAAAACCTTTCATTTCATTCATTTATCATCAAACCTTTACTTAGAGTCACTCTGGCTTTAACATATAGACATTAAAAATATAAACACACATATATGTCACACACATACATATATACACATGAGCTACTTTCCATAAAGCTCATAAACTGTGTGTGTGTTTGTGTGTGTGTGTCTTGTGTGTGTGTGTCTTGTGTGTGTGTGTTTGTGTGTTTGTGTGTTCACAGCCACATATCAACTCTTTACAGAGTCAATGGAGACTTTTAGCAGGAACATTACAGCTGATGTCATCTAGTGAATACTTTAGATGATCTGAGTCAGTGTCTGATGGACAGAAGCTCATCTTCTCTGTGTTTTTGGTTTTTAGTTTCGCCCAGTTTGATCTCAAGGGATGGGACCACACTTTGTTTTAAAGTGTTCACATTTAACGAACTGACTGAGGAAACTGGAGTTTGTGTTTAGTTCCAGGTCTCAGTGTTTTGTTCCGTCCACAACTAAAACTGTGTGAGCACTTTTCTAATTCATCCCGGGGCCAGACTAGACCTCATCTGTGTTTTAACCCAATAAAAAACATGACGATCGAGCCGAACGAGTCCGGTGACTTTACTCTTTAAGGAGAAACTAACCAAACATCTGTGGCCACAACGCTAACACGTCCCTGAGGGATGCGATCTTAAATTAGCTGATATTTAACTGGAGTCTGGCTGAGTCCGCCCAGAAGGAGCTAAAAACAGACGTTTTTTAAATGGACTTTGGTGGCACAGTTACCTTGGTTATAGCGAAGCGGTCTCCGCAGGGACACGGGAAGTAAAACGTCTCCGTGTCCTCGTCGTATTCAAAGTCCTCGATCTCCACCTCATCGTGAAAAACCGACATGTTCACTGAGACACGCGCGGCGCGTGCTGATGACGTAGTGCGCTGCCGTCTCGGACCTATGACGTAACATGCCAAATATAAACGTGTGTGTATAAAATTGTAATTCTGTAATTCTTGGTGACGTCCAACAGGCGGCGACGTTTCACCAAAAATATTTAATATAAAAATGTAATCTCGTAGTGAGACTTGTCCTTTAGATTTAAATCAGAATTAAATAAACAGAAGACAGAAATAAAATATAAAACAATATACATATAAAAACATAAATCAAAGTCTAACTATTGGGTAATATTACACAGAAATACAGGATTTATTGGACCTCATAGCCCGACCTAGTGTTACCATTAAGGGACAAAAGTGTCCCCTTCAAAAATACTTTACATAAATCTTTGAGTCCTAAACATAAAACCAAAAGTTTGATTAATTTCTGACTTTTAACCCTTTATATGGCAGCACAAACCAACCTGAAGCTGGATCCGTGAAGATGGAGCTGGACTCTGCGTTTCCATCAGCTCAACAAAGGCCCAGCAGAGACCACGTAGGACCAACTGGTCACACAGCAGGGGTGAGGGGGGAGGAGAGGGGGGTGAGGGGGGGTGAGGGACAAAGCAGGGAAGCAGAGCGATGGCGTGAGCTTCAAACGCCTTTCAGTCAGAGACGTGGGCATCGATAGCATCCTGTCTGCGGCCCAACGACTTCCTGACTTCCTGACAGCGGTGCCGTTGTTTCCAGACGACCAATCACTGCCTCCCCTCTGGACGGTGGGGGGGCAGCCTGGATCCTGGATCCTGGACCCTGCCAGACCCTCTGAGAGCATGGGGCCGAGCGTGGGGGCTCTGGAGCTGCTGGGGGCGGCCTTCTCCACCGGGGCCTGGCTCTGCTCCCTGGCCACCACCCTGATGTCCACCTGGCTCACGCTGTCCACAGACCTGCTCCCCACCGAGAGCTACGAGCTGGGGCTCTGGGAGACCTGCGTGGTCCAGGACCTGGGCTCTCTGATGTGCCGGCCCTACGACAGCCTGCTGGGACTCCCTCCGGACATCAAGCTGGCCCGGATCCTGATGTGCTCGGCCCTGGGGTCCGGTCTGCTGGGGCTGCTGCTGGCCGTCCCTGGTCTGAGGCTGGTCAACGGCTGCTGCGTCCAGCTGGAGGACGCCGGCTGTAAGAGGGCTCTGAAGATGGCGGGGGGGGCGCTGTGCGTGGTGGCGGGGGTCCTGGGACTCGTGCCGGTGTCCTACATCGCCCACCTGACGGTCCTGAGGTTCTTTGACGAGTCCGTGCCGGACGTGGTCCCACGCTGGGACTTCGGGGACGCTCTGTTCTGCGGTTGGACGGCCGGTGTCCTCCACCTGGTGGGGGGGGCCCTGCTGCTGGCTTCCTGTCTGCAACTCCACAGACGGGACTCGAATGTCCCCGTCCACATCCCTCTGGTCGCCGTGGCAACAGGGGAACGGCGCCCGGCGAGGACCCGGACTGAGTACGTCTGAGAGACTCGGAATAAAAGTTAAACGTTGGACTTTCCTTCAATCATCACGATCGTGGAGAGAAGCTGTTTGTTTGTTTGTTTGTTTGTTTGCTGCTATTAGTGGAAAATAAAGATGAGACGGAAGCAGTGAGACGTGTGTCTGTTCAAAAAAATAACAATCAGATCAGATACTGATGAGATATTGTTGAGATATTGATGAGATATTGTTGATGAGATATTGTTGAGATATTGATGAGATATTGTTGATGAGATATTGATGAGATATTGATGAGATATTGTTGATGAGATGTTGATGTTGAGATAATGATGAGATATTGTTGAGATATTGTTGATATATTGTTGATGAGATATTGATGATGAGACATTAATGATGAGACATTGATGAGATATTGATGATGAGACATTAATGATGAGACATTGATGAGATATTGTTGATATATTGTTGATGAGACACTGGTGTCTCTGGAGGACGTGGACAGGAAGAGACAGTGTCCTGATGCGTCCTCCTGACATCTGATTGGTCCCAGCTTAGAGACGATGCTGTTGTTCTGCTTCCACAATAGCATCTTTATCTGCTGAGACGGCCGTCGCCACGGCAACCACGCCGCCTGACCTCCTCGACGACGGGTCACATGGTCTGGTTGTCATAATAAAGGCAGAAAGTCCTGAATGTGTGTTGCCCTCAGTCCAGACTGTCAGGCAACAGCTCACTGAGGAGACGAGCGTCGTACGAGGCCAAACTCTAGAAAATTAAATTAGAATCCACCGATTAGTTCTATTGGTTCTATTGGTTCTATTGATTCAATGGACATTAGCACCAGAAGCTTTTAGGATCAATGAAATGATGCCTCATACGTAGCAACGGGCTCAACCACAGCTCCTCCCTAACACCTCCTCACTAACATCACAGCTCCTGTCCTGGAGTCCCTCCTCAGACCAGACTCCTCTAGGAGCTACACCAGAGGACCTGGACCTGGACCTGGAGGAGGACCAGGACCAGAAACACAGCCCCCCCTCCTCCATTACACCCCGCCACGCGTTAATTACCCTTTTCCTCTCTGAGACAATGGAGCCTGATCTGGAAGAACGTCGCTCGAGGGCGGAGTCTGGCCTCATGTGGCGCCGAGAGGAAGCGAACCCTCATCTCATGCATTGTTTCACAGCAGCTTTCATCACGGAGCCAAGCAGGGCAACGCAGGCAACAGAGGCAACGCAGGCAACAGAGGCAACGCAGGCAACAGAGGCAACGCAGGCAGCGCAGGCAACACTGCAGACAAACTCACTGTCAGTCACACGAGGCCCTGAACGCCACATCAGACAGGAAATGTCCATGTTCTGCTTCTTCTTCTTCTTCAATGTGGAGTTTTTATAGAACATGTTTCAACGTAGTATCTAGTTCAGTTCTAAGGGAATTTTGAGGTTTAAATAATAAATCTGTGGGTAAAACCATCAGAAACCGACTGCACTAGTTGTTGTCTCATTCAGTTTCAATTTTTCAGTTTCAACCCCATTCGCACCTGGAGACTATGACTGATAACGGGTCTAGACCTCCACTGATAATGAGATACTGATGATACTGATGATACTGATGATACGGATGATACTGATGATATTAGTGATATTGATGACACTGGTGATACTGATGATATTAGTGATACTGGTGATATTAGTGATACTGATGATAGTGATGATATTAGTGATACTGATGATATTAGTGATACTGGTGATATTGTTGATACTGGTGATATTAGTGATACTGATGATATTAGTGATATTGATGATACTGATGATACTGATGACAGTGATGATATTAGTGATACTGGTGATATTAGTGATACTGATGATATTAGTGATATTGATGACACTGGTGATACTGATGATACTGATGATATTAGTGATTCTGGTGATATTAGTGATACTGATGATAGTGATGATATTAGTGATATTAGTGATACTGGTGATATTAGTGATATTGATGACACTGGTGATATTGATGATACTGGTGATATTAGTGATATTAGTGATACTGATGATACTGATGATACTGATGATACGGATGATACTGATGATATTAGTGATATTGATGACACTGGTGATACTGATGATATTAGTGATACTGGTGATATTAGTGATACTGATGATAGTGATGATATTAGTGATACTGATGATATTAGTGATACTGGTGATATTGTTGATACTGGTGATATTAGTGATACTGATGATATTAGTGATATTGATGATACTGATGATACTGATGACAGTGATGATATTAGTGATACTGGTGATATTAGTGATACTGATGATATAGTGATATTGATGACACTGGTGATACTGATGATACTGATGATATTAGTGATTCTGGTGATATTAGTGATACTGATGATAGTGATGATATTAGTGATATTAGTGATACTGGTGATATTAGTGATATTGATGACACTGGTGATATTGATGATACTGGTGATATTAGTGATATTAGTGATACTGATGATACTGATGATACTGCTGATATTGATGATAGTGATGATATTAGTGATACTGGTGATATTAGTGATATTAATGATACTAATGATATTAGTGATACTGGTGATACTGATGACAGTGATGATATTAGTGATACTGGTGATATTGATGATATTGGTGATATTAGTGATACTGGTGATATTGATGATACTGATGATAGTGGTGATACTGATGACAGTGATGATACTGGTGATATTAGTGATACTGGTGATACTGGTGATATTAGTGATATTGATGATATTGGTGATATTAGTGATATTGATGATATTAGTGATATTGATGACACTGATGATACTGATGATATTGGTGATACTAGTGATATTAGTGATACTGATGATACGGATGATACTGATGATACAGATGATATTGATGACACTGGTGATACTGATGATATTCGTGATACTGGTGATATTAGTGATATTGATGACACTGGTGATACTGATGATATTGATGACACTGGTGATACTGATGATACTGATGATAGTGATGATACTGATGACAGTGATGATACTGATGATACTGATGATACTGGTGATACTGATGATACTGATGATACTGGTGATACTGGTGATACTGATGATATTAGTGACACTGGTGATACTGATGATATTAGTGATACTGATGATACTGATGACACTGATGATAGTGATGATATTAGTGATACTAATGACACTGATGATACTGATGATACTGTTGATAGTGATGATACTGATGATATTAGTGATACTAATGACACTGGTGATACTGATGATATTAGTGATACTGATGATACTGATGATACGGATGATACTGATGATACTGATGATACTGATGATATTGATGACACTGGTGATACTGATGATATTCGTGATACTGGTGATATTAGTGATATTGATGACACTGGTGATACTGATGATACTGATGACAGTGATGATACTGATGATACTGGTGATATTAGTGATACTGATGATAGTGATGATATTAGTGATATTGGTGATATTAGTGATACTGGTGATATTGATGATACTGATGATAGTGGTGATACTGATGACAGTGATGATACTGGTGATATTAGTGATACTGGTGATACTGGTGATATTAGTGATATTGATGATATTGGTGATATTAGTGATATTGATGATATTAGTGATATTGATGACACTGATGATACTGATGATACTGATGATATTGGTGATACTGGTGATACGGATGATACTGATGATACGGATGATACTGATGATACTGATGATATTCGTGATACTGGTGATATTAGTGATATTGATGACACTGGTGATACTGATGATACTGATGATAGTGATGATACTGATGATACTGATGATACTGGTGATATTAGTGATACTGATGATAGTGATGATATTAGTGATATTGATGATATTAGTGATACTGGTGATATTAGTGATATTAATGACACTGATGATACTGGTGATATTAGTGATACTGATGATAGTGATGATATTAGTGATATTGATGATATTAGTGATACTGGTGATATTAGTGATATTAATGACACTGATGATACTGATGATACTGATGATATTAGTGATATAAGTGATATTAGTGATACTGATGACAGTGATGATATTAGTGATATTAGTGATATTGATGACACTGATGATACTGATGATACTGATGATACTGATGACAGTGATGAGAAGTCGTGTGGTCGATGGAAAACGTCTCCTACACGGTCGTCTCTCTTTGGCCGTCGCTGCTCAGTCGTTTATAAAAGTCGCGCCATGACTTCAGCGTCTTCTCCGTCCAGATCCAGGATCCTGACGTGACGCCGGCGGCCAGCGTCATTGAGTATTTGACCAGGAACACGATGAATTGCGGCGCCGCTGGACGGGCGTTTGAATTCGGACACGGGACGCCAAAGGTCCTGCAGGTCTGGAGGCGCCACGTCCTCTCCCACTGGGTCCGGGACGCCTGCTCGTAGAAGCAGCACGCCACCACGGCGGCGGCGGGCGCCACGTTCACGGCACCCGCCAGGACGAGCCGCCTCATCAGCCGCTCCAGCTTCCGGGTGTCGGCGCCGTCCCTCTTTACGACGGCGTGGATTCTGAGGAGTGACACGGAGGCGGCCACCAGGAAGGACGTCCCGACCGACAGGTAGAACGCCAGAGGCACCAGAACGAAGCCTCGCAGCGAATCCACGTCAGAGATCCCCACGTAGCAGACGCCGGTGAGCGGGTCGCCCTCCACGCGTCCCGCCGCCAGGACGCCGCCAGTTTGGGCCGCCGGCACCGCCCATGCCACCAGGTGGAACAACTGAGCCTTGGCCTCGATGGCCTCCTGACTCCACGTCTTCCCGGCCGACAGGAACCAGCTGAAGGACAGGACAACCCCCCAGACGGAGCCGGCCATGCCGAAGAAGTAGAGGAGCACGAAGAGGGCGGAGCAGCCGGCGCTGGTGGCGCCCTGGGCCGCCATCTTGTAGCCGTCGTCCTTGAACCGGTCCACACACGCCACGCTGTCCCCCAGCAGGACGCCGGCGCCGTAGGCCACCGCCACCACGAAGCAGCAGCCGGACTGGAAGAGGACGGGTTTCTCTGGGTACCGGAACCGGGTCGGGTCCAGATGATGAGTGAGGATCGTGAAGAGACTGGTGGCAGCGGACAGAGCGGACCAGATCCCGACCCAGACCTGGCAGAACCGTCGCTCCGCCTCACTGAAGAACATCAGGCCACCGGGCCGTGAGGCCTCACAGGGGGCGCCACAGTCCTTCGCCCCCAGGAGCTGGTAGTTCAGGTACGGGGGCACCTGAAGCTGGGGGGGGCAGGTGAAGGTCTGGCGGGTCGTGTTCTGACCCACGCAGATCTCTCCCGACTCGTGGATCGGGAAGTTCTGGCAGCGGAGCCTCTCGGGCCACTGGAAACCGAACCGGTTCATGAGGCCCTCGCAGCCCCCCCGGGCCCCCTCACACAGAGACCTGCAGGGGGGGACGGGCCGGTCCAGGACGGTACAGACCGGGACGTAGACCGAACACAGGAACAGGAGCAGGTCTGGGGAGCAGCCCACGTTGACCAGCGGGTGGAAGTGATGGAGCTCGGGCCCGGCCGCCTCCTGGCTGGCGTGGCCCAGCAGGTTGGGCATCATGGTCTGGTTGTAGGACACGTCCCAGCACAGCGGGATGGAGACGGGCTGGCACCGGTCCTGCGTCCGGACCAGAACCAGACCCAACCAGAACAAACAGCCTCTCAGCGCCATGACGACCAGGACCTCCTCCTGCTCCTGTCTGCTGATTGGTCCCTGGGGAGAAAGGGGCGTGGCCTCTGTGAATGTTTAGATGAATGAAGAGAAGTTTTTATCTTTTTAAACATATTTTACACAAATCACAAGAATCTGAAATGAAGAGAAGATTCTTTGATTTGATTATTTAAGAAAATATAAAAACTCAAGATCATAAATTAAATCAGTTGCAGTCCTTCTCCTCCCGCCTCCTCCTCCGCCTCCTCCTCCTCCTCCTCCTTCTCCTCCCGCCTCCTCCTCCTCCTACTCCTCCTCCTCCCTCCTTCTCCTCCTCCTCCTCCTCCTCCTTCTCCTCCTCCTCCTCCTCCTCCTCCTCCTCCTTCTACTCCTCCTCCTCCTCCTCCTCCTCCTCTTCCTCCTCCTTCTCCCCCTCCTCCTCCTCCTCCCTCCTCCTCCCTCCCCGTCCTCCTCCTCCTAAACAAGTCGACATAAAGAGAAGGAAACAAGGTTCCAATGATCAAACTAAACAAAGGTTGTGAATGAAAAATAAATAAATATTTGAAACAAAAGTCACATAAATGTAAAATATATAAAAAGTGAATCTGACCAAGAAAATAATAAAATAAAATAAAATAAAATAAAATAACAAAACATAACATAAAATAGAATAAAATAAAATAAAATAAAATAAAATAACATAACATAACATAACATAAAATAGAATAAAATAAAATAAAATAAAACAGAGACACAATGACATATTAGCTCTGGAGGTGACTTACTTCCTTCCAGCAGGTAAGTCCAGGTGTGTAAGTCCAGGTGTATAAGTCCAGGTGTGTGAGTCCAGGTGTGTAAGTCCAGGTGTATAGGTCCAGGTGTGTAAGTCTCCAGGTGTGTAAGTCCAGGTGTGCGGATGAGGTACCACACTGAAGCAAACACGGCGTTAGCTCGACGTCCAGGAACTGACAGGAGAAGTTTGTGCGAGAACAAAGACGAAGCTGAAGACGGAGCGTCGACTCTTCAGAGGTTTGATTTGTTTTGATTTATTCATGAACTCCGTTAAATATTCTAAATATTCTTCTTCATCAATCACACGTCGGCTGTCAATCATTCACCCGCCGAAAAGTTCAATTCCCCAGAAACAACAACAACCGCAAACTAGCCCAAATTCACTTTAGAATTAGCATAGCATTAGCTACATTAGCTCTGGAGTCGCCCGGCTCTAATGGTTGATGCTAGCATGCTGAGCTAACCCATCCACCAGCCACAGTGGAAATGTTAGCTCATTGTTTGTTCGCCTATTGTGGAGAAACAAGAGCAAAACAGATGGATGTGATTAGCATGTCCAGCTAACTATGCTAACAAGTCTTTAATTATTTCAGCCTGTCAGTTAGTGGAAGTCAGTAGGGAGCTTTGGCTTCGTTTATTATTCATGAGCAACACATCCTCATTCATCAAACACATGCTAACGAATGCTAACAAATGCTAACAGAAGCCTATGGGGACATTTACATCAAATCAGATTTACACACAACAACATAATTTTAATGTGACACCAAACAACCTTCACTTAGCCTAGCATGTAGCTTCGTGATATTTGAAAAAGAACCAGTTTTATGGAGCTGTAAATATTTCCAGTATCTATCTGCAATGCTACAAGCTAATGCTGGTTGACTGAGATCATGACATGAAGGAAACACCATCCCCCCTATTAGCATGCAACCTGTGGCTTTGCTAGCAGCTTCTAAGCTAAAAGACTGTTTAATTAGCTGCTCATCTGGCTAACTGGCTAATGCTACTTCCCCCCTGTTGGAGGATGGATCAATCAGAGGTGCTGGATTTCTGCTACGTTCACGTTTCTTTTTTCTCTCAACACATCATCTGAGAAAATCTGAGCCGAGCATGTGAACGCCAACCTTTAGCATTTAGCATTTAGCAGTGAAGGTTTGATCACCAGTAACTGCTACTTATTTAATTACTTAAAAACTACTCAACTGTCTACACTTTGTAATCTTATAAATTCTATCATATTACTAATTTTTACCAGTTTTTAATTCCGTTTCCACATATAGAATGTCTCTTTATTTCTCGTTTCTCTCTATACATCGTTCAGTGCTGTTTGGACTGTTTGGACTGTTACTGTGACAAAGAAATAATTTCCCATACGCTGGTTCTGCTCCAGGTTTCTTCCTGTTAAAGGGAGTTTTTCCCTCCGGCTGCTCTGGACGTTTCAGGCTGGTTTTTGTGAAGCGTCTTGAGACAATTTGTGTTGTTATTGGCGCTATATAAATAAAATTAAATTGAACTGAACTGAACTGAATTGACTTGAATAAATAAACGATGTCTTATGTCCAAACTGAACAGGACATAAGAACAGTCTTTCTGTCAAAATCAGACTCGGAAAAATGAATCCACGCGTTTATAAGAAGTAGATTAGATTACTGTAAAGGTTTATTCACTGGATTCCCAAACTCAAGTATTCAGAGGTTACAACTAATTCAAAATGCAGCTGCACATATTCTGACTGGTACCAAAAAATATCAACACATCACACCCTTAAATCTTAACACCCTTAAAACAAGAATCAGTTTCAAAATACTGCTCCTGGTTTATAAAGCAGCTCAGTACATCACAGATATGCTCATCACTTACACCCCAGCAACAACACTTCGGTCAACAGGCTGATTTACTCGTCCCTCGCACCAGATCCAGAGAAGTGGAGGCAGCTTTTAGTGTAAATGCCCCACAAACATGGAACACTTTGCCTCACACAGTTACACATTCACATCAGGAGCCATCTTTAAAAACAGATTAAAAACTCTAAAAATCCTTTTTCAACAGCGTTCTGCTGAGCTGTGTGTGTGTGTGAGTTGTTGAGCATGTATGAGTTTAAGTGTGTATGTGGTGAAAATGACAAACATGTGATCGTTTACTTGCACTTGTACATTTCAATTGATTCCAAAGTGATTTTTATGTAACTGTTTGTGTTGCAACTATGTTTACGTCTTGTAAAGCACGTTGAATCTGCCTTGTGCATGAAATGCGCTTCATAAATAAAACTGAATTGAATTGATTTGAATTATGTCTTAGCGTTGAGCAGCGACGGTTTGATCCGTCGTCCAGGGTGAAAAATGTCTCTGATCTCCGTCTCCAGACGAACGCCAGGAACCTTGAAGATGGACACGGCTGGAAAACACAGAAGAAGAAGCTGTGACCGAGCCTGAGCTGGCCTTTTATTGGCTTCTACCACCATGTAGCAGGTTAGCAGGTTAGCATGTTAGCATGTTTAAGGCTGTGTAAGATACAGTAGTGTTAGATGTAGGTGAATATATTAGTCCCACAACTAAATACATTAGAAAAGAGATAAACAGTCCACAGAATTAACATCCACACTGGAGCATCAGCAGTGACCACTGCAGTGTAAATCATTTTCACACTAACAAATCTGCTTTTTGTCCACTCTTATTCTGCAACAAACCACTGCTTCGCTGTTGTGTCCAGTCCACGCTGTACATACAGAATGTATTTATATTTCTCAGTGTTGTTGTTTTTGTATATTTTTATTAAAAGTCCTGTTAATATTCTTGTCTAATTCTGTGCTGCTGTGATGAGAAAATTGTTTCCCACACAAGAAACAAATGAACAATGTTTTAATGTGTTTAGATGCAGCAGAAATAGTTGAGGGTCGTTCTGAGTATGTGCATTCAGCCGCACGGAGGCTGAGTACTTTAAAGTACCAATGTACTATGATCAGGGTGGATGGACTCCTGTGATGCCTCTGGTTATTCAGACATGTGTTGTCTTTCACAGGCCGTCCATTAAACCAGCATCTCAAAGAAAACGTTAAAAGACTCCAAATAAAAGCTTGATAAAAGTGGATTTAGGTGCTGAATCAAACCCGGTGTCCAGATACTTTATGTTTGGACCATTTGAAGCTGTTCACCAGGCTGGACAGTCTGTGAAATCCATCATCATTTCCTTGGTTTCAGACACATTTAGGAGGCGAACGCCATCATCACACCATTCAACAAATCCCAGAAGGACACAGCCATGATTTCATTGAAGAAGAGACAGTCCATGTGTCCATTCACAAAAACCTGCCACAGTCTGTTAGTTGCATAAAACTACAAATACTCTTTTAGTTTATTTAGTTCTTTAGTTAGCTATGGCTAGTTGTTATGTTGGGCTAACACAGAGATACTGAATCAGTAAACTCATTGATTAATTAATTATTTAATGTCATCACAAGCATCATTAAAGACATCGACAGTACGTACATCCTAAGCAACCCCGCAGGCAGGATATATTCTAAGTTTAGCATGTTAGCATGTAGCTTACTGTCCCTGAGGTGCATGATGGGAGCAGGGAGTGTGCTGAAGTACGGGTGCTGCAGGGCCTCCTGAGCTGAGATCCGGTCTGACGGCACCACCATTAGCATCCTCTGGACCAGATCCTCGGTCTTGTACGGAAGCTGGTTCAACCTGATCCACATGTCAACGTGTTAGCATCCACTCACAACGGCATAGCATTTAGCTTGCTGTATTAGCATTAGCTCACCTTTTCCAAACTGTCCTGAGTGGCTTTGGCTCCGAGTGAGGAAACCAGTCTGAAGACAAACACAAAACAACCATTCGCTGATGTTAGCTTGCTAACACGCTAAGCTATGCTAAGTTACAGAGATATGCAGCAGTGCTCAGCCTGAGGCTCCAGCACAGGATCAGGAAAACACGGAGGAAACTCCACTGTTTCCCCAGTCAACAAAAACAGAGAAAGTTGTGGAGCAGAAGATTAAAAACGTGAATCCTAGAATCACGAAAGCGTCAGAGCTGGAACTGATGCTGTTAAAGAAATGTGTCGAGTAGCGATGGAAGAGAACACAACTACACGGGATGTAGACTCACTTCTATGGTGGAAAACTAAAGAGCCAACATTTCCCTCTCTGAGTTTCTGTATATTACGTTGTTTCTTTTTCCTCCTTTGCACTAATGACTTTTTTTTCTAAAACAACTGTGTTCAGTAAAAAGGGAATTATTTGAATTTTTATGCAGTTAAAATGTTTTATATTGTAATTATTTCAGAAAAAATGGTTTATTTTCCTAAACATTTGTCCTGTGTATCATAACCAAAATCAACGAACTAAAGGTAAGAATATGACGTTTTTCAGTGATCGTGACTTTCCAAGAAAGAGTATTGATATCGGTGATACTAGCCCTGTGTTAACTTGGTATCGGATCGGATCGATACTAAAATTGTCACTAACCCTAACCCTAACCCTAGTATCACACACGGAGCCCATGAGTTGAGTTGACCAGACTCTCTCTAACATACGGCTCTGCTCTCTGAGAGCTGAGGCCGCCCCCTGGTGGAACCTCTGAGTCACTGCAGAGAAATGAATGACTCGACACACTGAAGAGTGAACAACAACCAAATAAAACAGTCAACAACACAACAACATCAAACAACAACAAAACAACCGTAAACAACTGGAATCACTGACCTGCTCAGACTGCACAGACCGTTTTTAGAAAAGGAAAATAAAGAAAGCAATGAGCTCAGGCCGACTCACCTGGTCTGTGATTGGGCAGCAGGCCGAGCCCAGGCCAGGTGTCCTCAGAGGGGACACCCAGGACCTGCAGGGACACCAGGTCCAGGAAGTGATAATAGTATTAGTAAAGATGATGATGGTGAAGATCGTGATGATTTCTTCGTCTGACGCTCACCGCCCAGATCCTCTGCAGCTGCTCCGTCTCATCGGTGACTCCGGGGAAGGCCGGCGCCCCCTGCAGCATCTCTATGAAGATGCAGCCAGCGCCCCTGGTCCAAACACAACAAACTTTATCGACCCGCACATTTTCATCAAACTTCCAACAAAGGTCGGCACCGACCACACGTCCAGAGCGGTGGAGTAATCTGTGGAGCCCAGGAGGACGTCGGGGGGGCGGTACCACAGCGTCACCACCTCCGAGGAGAACGTCTGACAGGGGATCGACTTGGACCGAGCCAGACCTGAACCACAACCAGGACCAGGACCAGAACCAGTTTCAGTCTAAGCTGTGTCTTCCCGTTCTGAGGTGAATGAAGGATAACAAGAGAACCCACCAAAGTCGGCCAGTTTGAGTTCTCCCAGGTAGCTGATGAGGAGGTTCTGAGGCTTCAGGTCTCGGTGGAGGATCCTCCGGCTGTGGATGTAGAACAGACCTCGCAACAGCTGGAACATGAAGATCTGAAAGACACCAGCATCAGTCCGGGGGCAAGATGTGGTTCTATGTCAGTCTATGTTCCACAGACTAAGACACAGACTAGAACACTGACTAGAACCAGGACTTGAACACAGACTAGAACACAGACTAGGACACTGACAAGGACACAGACTAGAACATAGACTAGAACACAGACTAGAACACAGACTAGGACACAGACCAGAATCAGGACTAGAACACTAGTGAGGACACAGACTAGAACACAGACTAGGACACTGACTAGAACATAGACTAAAACACAGACTAGAACACAGACTAGGACACAGACCAGAATCAGGACTAGAACACAGACTAGAACACAGACTAGGACACGGACTAAGACACAGACTAGGACACAGACTAGAACACGGAGTAGAACACAGACTAGAACACAGACGAGGACACAGACTAGAATCAGGACTAGAACACGGACTAGAACATAGTCTAGGACACAGACTAGACACAGACTAGGACACAGATTAGAACACACACTAGGACACAGACTAGAACATAGACTAAAACACATACTACAAAATAGACTAGAACACGGAGTAGGACACAGACTAGATTCAGGACTAGAACACAGACTAGAATCAGGACTAGAACACAGACTAGAACGCGGACTAGAACACGGAGTAGAACACGGACTAGAACCAGACTAGAACACAGACTAGAATCAGGACTAGAACACAGACTAGGACACAGACTAGAATCAGGACTAGAACACAAACTAGAACACGGACTAGAACACGGACTAGAACACGGACTAGAACGTACCCGTACGTTGTGGGAGTGCAGACCTCCAGGATGCTGAGTCATGTACTGGGCCAGGTCTGTCTGCTGGAGGAGGACGAGTGAGGTTTACAGTCAGCTGTTACGTGTTTCACTAAATGTTCACTTCCTGTTTGGTGTAAATGGTCTAATGCAGTGGAACAAATCAAAATGTTACCAAGTACATTTGTCTCATTTCTAGTCAAAATATGTCATTACACTTAATATAAGACACAACTGCCTAACAAGAACCATTTCAGCAACATACAGGCACTTGTTTTAAGACAATACATCTTGAATATCTTGTTAAGTGAAAAAGTCTTGAAACATCTTGTTTTGAGTCATATGTCATATGAAACAAGCTTTTTTGACATTTGAAGAGGTTTTTGAAGCGAAGAGAGCTCAGATACATACAGACTGAGCCAAAACACTTCATGCTGTGAAGCCTCAGTGTAACTGACTAACTGCACTGGATTGTAAGAACTGTTGACTCCTGCATTTACGAGCTAAACAGGCACGTGATTATTGATGATTATTATTATTATGATACAAGCTCGGGCCTTTCTGGGTGGAGTTTGCATGTTCCCCCTGTGTTTATGTGCGTTCTCTCCGGGTTTTCCAGCTTCCTCCCACCTCCAGTTAAGCTAATTGGTGACTCTAAATTGACCCTAGGTGTGCGTGTGAGTGGGAATGGTTGTATGTCTCAGTGTTAGCCCTGCGACCTGTCCAGGGTGGACCCCCCCTCTCGCCCGATGCCAGCTGGGATAGACTCCGGCAACCCCCGCGACCCTAGTGCAGGACTAAGCAGTATGGAAGATGAGATGAGACGAAATGAGTTAAATACACTTAAAACAAGGGGAATGCCATTTACAGTGATACACAACACTGATACTAGTAAAATACTACATTTTTTTTTTAAATGCTACTTTCCCTGGCTAATTTCAAGACCACGTCTATCTCAAAAGTCCTAAATGTCACATCTTATTTCAAGAAACCTCGACAAGACGATTTTTACTAGTTCCATTGACAGAAATGTTTTGCTTTTTTCAAGCAAAAACGTTTTGTTTTTGTTGTTTTTTTTTTTAACTAATTTTTGAGGGGAATTTTCCCTAGTGTGTTGTTGATGTGTGTATTTCATGCGTGTATGTGTGTGTTGTCACCATGTATTCAAAGACCAGGGTCAGAGTTTCTCTGGTGTGGACGATGTCATGAAGGACGACGATGTTGGCGTGTTTCAGACGCTTCAATAGAGACGCTGGTTACAATAACACACAATAACACATATTAACACACATCAACACACATTCAAACACAAACATACACATTAATTCATAGGTGGCTGTGACTGGGTTGGAGGGCTGTGATTGGTTGGAGGGCTGTGATTGGTTTAAGGGCTGTGATTGGTTAGAGGGCTGTGATTGGTTGAAGGGCTGTGATTGGTTGGACAGCTGTGATTGGGTTAAAGTGCTGTGATTGGTTGAAGGGCTGTGATTGGTTGAAGGGCTGTGAATGGTTTACAGGGCTGTGATTGGTTAGAGGGCTGTGATTGGTTGAAGGGCTGTGAATGGTTGGAGGGCTGTGATTGGTTTAAGGGCTGTGATTGGGTTGGAGGGCTGTGATTGGTTTAAGGGCTGTGATTGGTTGGAGGGCTGTGATTGGTTGAAAGGCTGTGATTGGTTGAAGGGCTGTGATTGGTTAGAGGGCTGTGATTGGTTAGAGGGCTGTGATTGGTTGAAGGGCTGTGAATGGTTGGAGGGCTGTGAATGGTTGGAGGGCTGTGATTGGTCGGGACCTTCTCTGATGGCTGTGAATGGGACACCTTCCTCTGTCTTCATCTGAATCACCTTCAGAGCAACGAGCTGTCCGTTAATCCTACACAGAAGAAGAAGAAACATCAACCATTAATCATCCAGAGAAGAAGAATAAACATCAGCCACACTTGACTCCAACAAAGAAATTATAATTGTAGGTGATTTTAATATAAATTGGAATGATAAACAGAAAACAAACCATGGATGCCCACGATTTAATATAACCAGCTGAAACAGATCTAAGACGGACAGAATCAATAAAAACTACAACTTACTGACTCATCTTTCAGACCACAACTTTATTCTGTTCTCCAGGAAATTAAAACAAAAAACATGCAGCAGTGTTTGAGGAAGAAAAGAAAAGGACAGACTGAAGTGAGTCCTCTTTTAGCACGGAGCTGTTCTTAAGCACAATAAATAGATAAATAGAAGGGGGTGTCACAGGGTGAAACGGAAGAAAAGTTCCTTGGACATTTGTCACAGTTCACTTCCAGGTATCAGCTGATAAAACACAGTGACTCGGATCATGTCAACTAACAGAAAACAGCGCGTCATGGTTTGATGTTAATGTTAAAAATTCAGTCGGTGTCCCGCAAGGATCGATGCTTGGGCCTCTACTCTTTTCACCGGATGTGACTGACCTAACTAATATGTGTCCAGGCTTTAATCCCATCTAGACTTACAGGTGCACTGCATGACACCCAACACTGGCTAACGTATGCACAATGTTTAGCTAGCGGCCAGTAGACACCAAACGGTCCACTGTGTTTCTGGACGGGGAGGAACTAGATGTTGGAGTCGTCCTGGACTCATTTGTCTTTCAAGAATAGAGGGCTGTTTAATAGAGCTACAGTAATATAGAGCTACAGTAGTCTAGAGCTACCTAATATAGAGCTACAGTAATATAAGAGCTACAGTAATATAGAGCTACAGTAGTCTAGAGCTACCTAATATAGAGCTACAGTAATATATGAGCTACAGTAATATAAGAGCAGCAATAATACAGAGCTACAGTAATATAAGAGCTACCTAATATAGAGCTACAGTAATATAGAGCTACAGTAATACAGAGCTACCTAATATAGAGCTACAGTAATACAGAGCTACCTAATATAGAGCTACAGTACCATAGAGCAGTTAAGACATGACACGAATCATCACGTTTTAGATAAATACAACTTTTTAAACTGGAAGATATTTGGACGTTGTGCCTCCATGGACTCGCTCCCACTCCGGTTCAGGACAAGTTGGACAGATTTGGAATAAGCTCCCAGTCCCAATCAGAAAAAAGCATCACTAACGTCACTAATGCTGTGAGTGTGGTTACAATCAAACAACACGACAATATCCGTAACCTGGAAAACAACACAACCATCTGGATTTCAGGTGTTCATGTGTACACAAGTTCTTCTACATGTGCTGATTTTGTGCAATAGTGTGGACATAATACACCTATGTATGACAACTCAACTTCTACACACACATCTGCATGTGTGAACGTGTGTTATGGGCATTGTGCAACACAACCTGGCTCCTTAGTATGTAACACAACAAGAACTTTCTCAGTTTTCATCTGAACCTCCTCTGGTCCCCAACCCCTGGTCTGCCTCATGATCCAGGGTCAGTTTGTGTGTAGCTCGCCTCCTTTACACCTGTTTGTGTTTTCTTCTGTGTGTTGTTGTGTTGTTATAGTGTTACACTGTGTCATATTATGGATGGAAATTAGCATCCCTGCTGAGCTACTGTGTTTGTTCAATACACAAATAAAATGGATGAATGAATGAATGGATGAAGGGATGAATCTGACCTGCTGATTCCTTTGTAGACCGAAGCGAACGCTCCTTCTCCCAGTTTCTCCAGACTCAGGTACGAACGAGCAGCTCCAAACTCCAGACCATGTCTGAGACCTGATCCCAGACCTGGTCCCAGACCTGATCCCAGACCGTTCCCCCTCAGGGGGTCGCTGTTGCTTCGTCCTCTCTGAACTCGCGTCCGTCTGACCTGAAGAGTCTGGAACCAGTGGGTCCGGGAGTCTGAGGGGGACGAGCCGGACTGGTCTGGATCCAACTGGGACACAGAGAGAATCTGGTCAGTGGGGGGCACCTTAAAGCCTTAATATCACCTTAAAACAGGTAATACCGCCTTAAATCCTCCATCGAAGCACACAATCTACTGTGGACACTGGTTACACTGTAAAAAATAAAACGTTATAGAGAACAAGAAAATTAACTCAGACTTGATAAACACTCGTCTTTCTAAGTTAAGGTCAATCACTCAGATTTTATCTCAACATTTCTTCACAGTCCTGTAGCAGGTATTCTGGATGGATATGTGTGGGGTTGTTTTGTTTAAAGAGATATTTAGTTAGTCAGCAAACAAATGTAAAGTACATGAGACGTAAACTTTCTGGAGGTTTAAATCACTGGAATCAAATCAACTCTGAGGATAAAAGGTGTATCTGAAGGTAACAGGAGGATTAAACACTTTTAAACTTCTTTACCTCAGTTGACGGGAGAGAAGAAGAACTTCTACTCTTCCTGAAGCCGACCTCCTCCTCCTCCTCCTCCTCCTCTTCCTCCTCTTCCTCCTCCTCCTTGCCTTCACCTTCCTTCCTCCCCTCCTCCTCCTCCTCGTCCTCCTCGCCACAGCAGCACCTCCTCACCCACCGGGACACGTCCTCCATCTTTTCTTCTTCTCTCTCTAATCGCTCCTCTTCTCTGCTCTCATATGACTCACATGGTCCAAGACGAGTCAACACAGTCCCATGACACCCCCCCAACCCCCCAAAGAACAACACCGTCCATTCATGTGTGCTACCCCCCAGTGGCCGCCGATCGTCACTGCAGCTCCCACTGATCCACATCCAGAGGACATTTGTTTTTAGTTCAAGGACAAAAATAATGACACCAAATGTTTCCCTTTGTTTAATTGGAATTAAGAACAGTATGAAAGATTTTACATTTAATGAACTGAACTATTAAAAGTTAATGAACAACTGCACATTTCTAAAGAAAAAGAAGAGGAGTTTCTGTTTCGTTCCAGGTCTCAGTGCCGGTTCTATACACAACTTTAAAACTAAAACTGTGTGAACCTGAGGAACATTATGAGGAATAGATGCACTGTAAAAATTGAGTACTATAATTTGCAATCTCAAAATAACAATCAGGAAATACACAGAGAACGAGAAGAAAAAAAAAGAAAAAAACAACCTGGAGACACAATTTAAAAAATGACTACTAAGATAAACTGTCAAAAAACTAGAAATGAGTAGATGCACTGTAAAACATGCTGACATGTACATGAGTAGATGCACTGTCAACGTAGCCAACATGGCAAAGAAGAGATGCATTATAAAAATAAAAAAATAAAAAAATGTCTGCATACTGGTAATAAATGACCAATAAAAAAATACACATTTAAAATGTATAATCAGAAGATACTTTGTTAAAAATAAATGCCCAATAAGGAATACACTGTAAATATTAAAACACAAGATTCAGTATTTAAAAAAAAAAAGAAACAGGAAATACACTGTATAGAATGACTACAGTGGTGAATATTTGTCTCCCTCTAGTGGTGGAGTGATGAACTGCATGAAGCCAATTGATTATAATATTCACTGTCATCCAGTGGTCAGTGGTACAACTGTCTACATCCCATGACACTAATACTCCAAACACAACTCAAACACAACTCAGTGAATGAAACTAATCAGCTGGTTAAACTCCAAGCGCCTTAAAGATATAAAGGCCTGGATGACCTGTAATTTTCTACTTTTAAACTCAGACAAAACTGAAGTTATCGTATTTGGCTCTAAACATGTCAGAGATTCATTATCTAATCACCTGCTTTTGTTGGATGGCATTACCTTGGCCTCCAGTACTACTGTGAAAAACCTTGGTGTTATATTTGACCAGGATATGTCCTTTAATTCTCACATAAAGCAGGTGACCAGGACTCCTTTCTTTCACCTTTGTAATATCATCAACATTAGGAACATCCTTTCTCAGAGTGATGCAGAAAAAGTAATTGATGCATTTGTGTCTTCCAGGCTGGATTATTGTAACTCGTTACTGTCTGGCTCCAAATACTCTTAAAAAAGCCTCCAACTGATTCAAAACGCTGCAACAAGAGCACTGACAGGAATTAGCAAGAGAGATCATGTTACTCCAGTATCAGCTTCTCTTCATTGAGTTTAAAATCCTCCTCCTTACATACAAGGCCCTGAAAGGCCGAGCTCCATCATATCTGAAAGACCTCATAGAACCAGACTGTCCCAACAGATCACTACCATCTCTAAGTGCAGGTCTGCTTGTGGTTCCTAGAGGTTCTAAAAGTAGAATGGGAGGTAGAACCTTCAGCTATCAGGCTCCTCTCCTATGGAACCAGCTCCCAGTTTGGGTTCTGGAGGAAGACACCGTCTCTACGTTTAAAGTCAGGACTAAGACTTTCCTTTTAGACAAAGCCTATAGTTAGAGCTGGACTTAACCATCCCTTAGTTATGCTGCTATAGGCCGAGGCTGCAGGGGGACGATGCACTGAGGACATGTCCTCTCCTCTCTCTTCTCTGGCTCCTGTCCTATCTTAGAATTTCCTATATCTTAGAATTTGTTTTCCGTTACTAACCACTGTGTCTCCCTCTCTCCTTTTTTGTAGCCTTGGTGGACTCATTGTTGTGTGTTTGATGGTTTGTTGCTGTAACTGTGCAGTGATTTGGGAGTGAGGAGTTGGTGGAAAGCTGCTTAGGTTAACAGTTTGGTTTCTGCTGTGGCTGTTAGCTGTCACTCATCAATATGGAATTTAAAGGAGTTTGTTGTATCTTCTACCTTGGACGTGTTGTATCGGTGCACAAAGGTCAATTTTGTTGATGGCTGATGGTTACAAATGTCTCCACAACATGAGGAAGGATTGTTGATGCTGGCAGGTTGACATGTGTCTGAATCATTGATGAGGGACTGAACTTGATTTGTTAGAGCTCTGTGAAGAGTTGAAGTGCAGCTCTGTCGATGGTTTTAAATGGAGACCATGTGGATGAAGCTCTCCTCTCCACCTCCCAGTAACATGGTCCAGTCAGAGTCTGCTTCACTCTCTGGATCATCAGGACACAGCTCATCCTCTCACAACACACACCCTCCTGTTTATCACTATGAGTTCATCCACCTGTAGAGAGGACGAGAAAGGAGAGAGGAGGTGAAGGAGTGTTTCCCTTCATCATAACATCCAGTAGAAAGAGCAGCAGGGACTTGTTGTCGTGTTGGAGTGAACACACACAGACCTGCAGAGACTTTTAGCATCAAGTCTGTTTCCTCTGCAGATTTCACTAAGAAACTGCTGAGAGTCCTGAACGCTTCATTACTGCACCAACACTTTAGTGATGGATTTACTGCTGCTCCATGGAAACAAAGATCAGCTGACTAAGAAACTCATGGTTACTAAATGTAATGCTGCTTCTGTGATGTGCAGGCTTCAGTCAGACTGATCTCAGAGCTGTGATCAGTTGTTGATCAGATGTGATGAATGACCACCACTGTTTCTATACATCTTGGAAGGCTGTCAGCTGGAATCCAGCTTTATTTCCTGGACACATCAACACAACAACAACAGTCGTCTTTACATCAACTCAAACACATGATCACAACAAGCTTCTGGCTGATCTGATTGGCTGACTGTTGTCTCTCTCTTTGTCTTTCTGTCCAATCCTGAAGCCTGTCTCCATTCTCCTCTCACAGCTTCACTGAGAAGCTGCAGGTTTACAGGAAACACTGGATTTTTGATACTAACTGTGTTTAGGACGATACTGATGAAAGCAGCATGGACTGACTGGAACCCTCTACTCACCTCAGATACTCCAGTTCATAGTCTGGACTCTCCAGAAGATCAAGAAGCTGCTTCACATCTGAATACTTCAGGTTGTTCTCACTCAGGTCCAGATGTTTCAGATGGGAGGGGTTGGACTTCAGAGCTGGTCCCAGAGAATCACAGCTGATCTTTGACAAACTGCAGCTCCACAACCTGAATGAAGAAAAAAAGATGAAATGATTGATGATCAGTCAGATGTGTTGTTCTCTAAAATGAGTGGAGTGACTTTGTCCTTGTGTTATTGTGGATCTTCATCATGTCAGCCTTCTACAGACATCATCCAAACGTCAGCACAACATTCAGACAACTATTGATGTCAACACAGATCAATAAGATGCTGCTGACCTCATTACAGGATCAATATCAATGATCAGACATTATCAGTCAAGTCACTTCGAAACAAACACGAAGCAAAGAAATCTTTGGATTTCATCAACAAAACTTTATCACTGAAACATATGTGAGTTCAGAGGATCTTCTGGATCCTGGGGCCCTTGTACAAAAGTAGGATTCAGATATCTGGGATAAGTGACTAATCCTGGGCTCAATGAATCTGAAACAAGAGCGTCCAGGCTTATTTGGTTGCACAAACACCAAGCCAGGATGAGCCGACATGGATTCATCAAGCCAGGTTTAATTAATCTTAGATCAGAGCGCACACACGGCTCCTCAAGTAGAACCCGCGATCGATCACAGATTCACTGATTCACCATGGCAACGCAAGCAGAGAACTCCTCCCCATGGCAGCAGGACATACTGATGGAGGACTATGAAGAGGTAGAAGATCTAATTAAAAAGAAAGGAAACACACACTCACTGCCATAAAACAAAGAGAGAAAACGTGGCAACACTCACGACTCCGCTGAAACGTCACAATTAGTCTACAGTCCAAATAGTTAATTTACATCTCCTTCCTACACACACACACACATATATATATATATATATATATATATAATAATACATATATATATATATATATATATATATATATATATGTATGTATACGTGGGTTCTCTCCGGGTACTCTGGCTTCCTCCCACCTCCATCTTTATCATTGAAACTAATGTCAGTTGAGAGGATCTTCTGGATCCAGATGTGAGTCTTCAGCTCTAACCACAAACATTCCTTGACTCCCACAACAAACAGTGGATGTTTTCTCCAGTTTCTGCTACAAACACTCGTCTTGAACTAAAGGACATTTACAGATTGATGGAGGAACATGAATTAGATTCAGTTGGTGATGAAACATATCAGATCTACAACAGTAACAGACAGTGAACTCACCCCAGAGTCTCCAGTCTACAGTCTGGACTCTCCAGAAAACCACACAGCTGCTTCACTCCTGAATCCTTCAGGTTGTTCTCACTCAGGTCCAGATGTTTCAGATGGGAGGGGTTGGACTTCAGAGCTGGCCCCAGAGAATCACAGCTGATCTTTGACAAACTGCAGTAACTCAACCTGAATATAGAATAAAAGATGGAGATAAAATGCTGAATAATTCAATGAGATGTGTTGTTGTTTTAAATGTTCAGCTCAAAATCACTTTTATGTTTTAAATATGAAAAGAGTATAAATAAAGTAGGGGTCTGGTCGAGGGGAAATCAGAGACATGACATGATTGGCTCCTTTCTGAGGGAAAACAGGAGGCTGGCTTAAAGTAAATGGCTTCTCCCTCCTACAGGGCTTCTCATGGTCATGTGACCACGGACTACACTATTACAATTTATTTGTGTAACATTTTGTGATCTGTTGTGTTTTGAGGGAATAGGGGAGTTTGTATTTTCGCCCACAGTTCGCTGAGTTGTGTTTTAATATCCTGTACTTTGTTAATCGTTTGTCCGGGGGAGGAGCTCAGGGGTATTTAAAGGGAGCTCTGCTCTCTCAGTGAGGAGTTCTGGCCTAGTGGCACTGTGGGCTACTAGTTGCCTGTTTAAGCTCAGCCTGAAGCTGCTACTGTGTGTTCTTGGGTGTGTCTGCTATCTGCCCTGACCTGTAAATATTTTGGCCTCATCTTTTTGGGGAATTTGACGCAAATACAATTCACCACATACACGTTTTTCGACTGAACCATCATTTGCTATTCTATCAAAACGAACCGGTGACAATTCATATTCAGAGTAAATACCAACAACTAGTGATGGAGAAATTGAAGCTTTCTGAAGCACTGAATCAATCTGAAGCAATTGTGTTGAACTGGTTCAGTGTTTTGAAGCATTTGATTCAATTAAATGTAGCGACATCTAGTGGATAAAAGTATGCATAGTATCCGCAGTAAATGGAAATGGGTCATTAAACAGTGAGGCAGTGTTTAACAATAAAGGATCTACAGTATGTGCATTGTAATGCTTGATTTATATCATTTCAATAAAATAATGTCATGCTTGTGTGGTTGTGCCTTCATATAATACTGGATGTTTTAGATATATGCTTTTGAGTGACTGATAGAAATACGAAATAAAAAAATGACTGAATAACAAAGTTGAAATGCTTGTGCAACTAGGGACTGTGGTGACAATGGCTGTATAAAATGCTTGTGAAACTGGGAAGGACAAGGGATTTGGGTGGTTTTAAAGATTTTCATTTAATAACCAGATAATTTCAGCCGACTTAGGCTTCAGCCTGTGTCTCTTCCTGCTTAGGACCTCTCCAGCTTTGGAGAAAACCCTTTTGCATGGCACAGATGTTGCAGGCATATATAAATATCGTTTGGGAAGCTTGTTCAAGTTAAGATTAATTGCCGCCCTTAAGTGCCAGTGTTTTAAAGGGTCTTCTCCTCTGGAGAGGTAGGACTCTGACAAATACCACTGAACCTCTACCATCTCTTCAGCTGTAGCGTTTTGAACTCTCAAACACTAGACCTTTTATGGGGTAATAAGGTCAAAGTGCTCCCACATATAAGATGTGGCTCTTTCTGGTGGCCTTGCCTCCATCCTCCCTATATCTCCTATGTCTCCTCACTCTCAAACACTCATCACACACAAATCACATGAACACTTAATGCTCTCACACTCGCTGTACACTCACACTTTCTCACGCACTAATGTTTCTCTGTATGTGTGCTTAGTATGTATCTTTGTATGTATGTAGGTGTATAAAGGTATGTAAGTCAATCAGTCACACAGACAGGAAAATGCTCTCACTCGCTTCCAAGCATTTAAATGGGAAATTGCAAAATTTCAGCGATTTTAAATAAAAAATACTCAAAATTGGTGAGGCTAAATGAAAAATAAATACTTTATAGTACAAACCACTGGGCTCTGCCTCCCCTGCCTCCCCTGGATGCACGTCACTGAAGTCAATATATGTATGATGTGTGAATGCCTATGTGCCAATGTTTTCAAGCTAATCTAATGTTATACTACTCTTACCTTTAACCTCACTCTCCCTCGTTCTGAATGGATGACCTATGCAAAACTCTCCTCTCAAAAACCCACGACATTTAGAGGAGTGAGACATTTATATGCGTTGTGAGATTGAAAACCCGCCCTGAATTCAAAACTGTATTGACACGCGGCCGATACACGCGTGAGGTAATGAAGCATCATTTCATGAGTCACATGATTTTTCGCTGTATGAAGCGAGGCATCGAACCCTCTTTACACGATACTTCTGCTTTGAAAGCTCAACGCTGTGTCGAGTGTCTGCTTTGAGCATAACATCTCTACCAACAACAAACAGTGGATGTTTTCTCCAGTTTCTGCTACAAACACTCGTCTTGAACTAAAGGACATTTACAGATTGATGGAGGAACATGAATTAGATTCAGTTGGTGATTAAACATATCAGATCTACAACAGTAACAGACAGTGAACTCACCCCAGAGTCTCCAGTCTACAGTCTGGATGCCTCAGAAAACCACACAGCTGCTTCAATCCTGAATCCTTCAGGTAGTTTCCACTCAGGTGCAGATGTTTCAGATGGGAGGGGTTGGACTTCAGAGCTGGTCCCAGAGAATCACAGCTGATCTCTGACAAACTGCAGCTCTTCAACCTGAATAAAGAAAAAAAGATGAAATGATTGGTGATGATGTGAAATGTGTCCTGATCAATGAGCTGTTCTCTAAAATGAGTAGAGTGACTTTGTCCTTGTGTTATTGTGGATCTTCATCATGTCAGCCTTCTACAGACATCATCCAAACGTCAGCACAACATTCAGACAACTATTGATGTCAACACAGATCAATAAGATGCTGCTGACCTCATTACAGGATCAATATCAATGATCAGACATTATCAGTCAAGTCACTTTGAAACAAACACGAAGCAAAGAAATCTTTGGACTTCATCAACAAAACTTCATCACTGAAACAAATCTGAGTTCAGAGGATCTTCTGGATCCTGGGGCCCGTTGCACAAAAGTAGGATTCAGATATCTGGGATAAGTGACTAATCCTGGGCTCAACGAATCTGAAACAAGAGCGTCCAGGCTTATTTTGTCACGACCCATCGGCCATGAGCTGGCTACTTTGTATGTGTGTGTGCACCTGCTACTCATCTCACCTGCACTCCGGTTCCTCGTCACCTAATCAACTCCCCTATAAAGACCAGTCCGACCTTCCAGTCCCCGCCGGATCGTCGCATCAGCTCGTATGAGACACGCCAGAAAACCTGAATTTAACTTCGACAAGTAAACCTGCCTCAACTCGCTTTCTTTCCTGTCTTTACACCAGACCTTCACACCCTCTGCTTGAAAGTAGATCCGCCTGCCAGCAAGCCCAGACCGAGACCCCTGGAGCTCCGATCCATGCGCTCGCCCGGACTCTTCAGCAACTCACGCCACGACTCATTTCTGTGTTTTCAAATAAAACTCACTGAAAATCACTTTAACTCCTGGTCTGCGTTCAAGTCCTGTCACCAGTTCTGACTTATTTGGTTGCACAAACACCAAGACAGGATGAGCGGACATGGATTCATCAAGCCAGGTTTAATTAATCTTAGATCAGAAGGGCACACACGGCTCCTCAAGTAGACCCCACGATCGATTACAGATTCACTGATTCACCATGGCAACGCGAGCAGAGAACTCCTCCCCATGGCAGCAGGACGTACTGGTGGAGGACTATGAAGAGGTAAAAGATCTATCCAGTTATTTATTGCAATTCAAGTCATGTAAGCCCAATGAATAACTTGAAATGGTAGAAAGGTAAGTACTGAATAGCCAGAGGTAAAAAAAAAAAAAAAAAAGGGCTGGTTTCCCAAAACTGAAAAATAATGTACATTTCAGAATTACACAAAAAGGCTTTTTTCAGGGGACATGAATTGGGTTCACAGTTTAAAGCTGTTCTGCAGCAGTGAAGTAGCACCTTGAAAGCTGCTGCTACTGATTCCTACAGATATTCCAGCTCTGTCTGCATAAAGGCCGTGTAGGAAAACACTGTGGTACCAGACTCCATGAGCATCAGGTGAACAGTACTGTGCTGCAGAAAGTAGTTTGTTGCTACAAAAATGGAGAGAAAAAGGCAGTTAACAATGGAAGAGAGACAGACCATCATAACACGTAAACATGTAGGTCTTTCCTACAGGGAAACTGCAAAGAAAGTCAGGGTGTCAGTGAGAACAGGATTCTTCACCATCTAAAGGCTCAGAAACTGGAGGAAAGTCTGACAGGAAGCGTCTGACAGACCCAAAGACACAACGGGATCAGAGGATGAGTTTGTGAGAGTTAAAAGCTTGAATGATGGCGGCTCACAGGACAACAGCTTCAAACTCAGCTTAGTAGTAGTCGTAGTAAACAAGAAGACTTGGAGCTGCAGGTCTGACAGGACGAGTTGCAGCAGAAAGTCACTGCTAAGATGTCACACTAAGACACAGAGACTCTCCTGGGCCATGAAACACTGGACTCCTGAAGACTGGAAGAGGTTTTATGGACTGATGCATCAAGATTTCAAGTCTTTGGTTCATCACTCAGGATCTTTGTACGGCGTCGAGTAAGCGAGAGGACGGTTCCACAGTGTGTGACATCATCTGTCAAACATGGAGGAGGACGTGTGATGGTCTGGATCCAGGGTCGGTGACTTGTACAGAGTGAGCGGCACCCTGAACCAGAACAGTACCACAGCATCTGCAGCCATGCAGAACCCTCTGGTCTACGCCTAGATGGTCAGAGGTTCATCCTACAGCAAGATAATGACCCAGAACACAAGTCCATGCTGAGCCAACGCTACCTCAGGAACAAAGCTGGAGAACATGGAGCCAGCACAGTCTCCAGACTTAAACCCGTCCAGCTGGTTTGGGATGAACTGGACAGAAGAGTGAAAACATGCAGCCTCCCAGAGCCACACATTTATAGGAACTTCTGACACAGACCTGGGAAGAACTTTCTGAACAATAATTGATTTCTATTGTAGAAAGAACAGAAACGAGTGTGTTCAGCTGTTATATCTGCCAAAGGTGCTACTCTGATGAGTCAAAGTGTACATTGTACTTGCTACATTTCCTGTAGTGACAACGGTATATATATATAAATAAATAAATAAATAAATAAATAAACAAAAAACGCACACACACATGCAATGACATGACCTCCCCCCAGCAGAAGACAGAGCCCCCCCAGAGTAGTGGGCAGTGGAATAAATATTGGTTTCCATGGTGACTGGTGACTGAGATAAGGGATGAGATTAAATAAATCCTGGAAGTTATCCAGGTCTGGAGCAGGCTAACTCCACAGGATAAATCTCCATGGTAACTCAGGTCAAAACACATCCTGCTTTCATGCAACCGGATCATGGATCAGTACATCCAGGATAACCAACATATCCTGGATTAGTCCCTTTTCCTGGTTTTGTTCAACAGCCCCAGATGTGACTCTTCAGCTCTAATCACAAACATTCATTGACTCCAACAACTAACAGTGGATGTTTTCTCCAGTTTCTGCTACAAACACTCGTCTTGAACTAAAGGACACTCACAGATTGATGGAGGAACATGAATTAGATTCAGTTGGTGATTAAACATATCAGATCTACAACAGTAACAGACAGTGAACCGACCTCAGATTCTCCAGTCTACAGTCTGGACTCTCCAGAAAGCCACACAGCTGCTTGACTCCTGAATCCTTCAGGTAGTTATGACTCAGGTCCAGATGTTTCAGATGGGAGGGGTTGGACTTCAGAGCTGGTCCCAGAGAATCACAGCTGATCTTTGACAAACTGCAGTAACTCAACCTGAATAGAGAATAAAAGATGAAATGATTGATGATCAGTCAGATGTGTTGAGGTCTGAAATGTGTCCTGATCAATGAGCTGTTCTTTAAAATGAGTGGAGTGACTTTGTCCTTGTGTTATTGTGGATCTTTATCATGTCAGCCTTCTACAGACATCATCCAAACGTCAGCACAACATTCAGACAACTATTGATGTCAACACAGATCAATAAGATGCTGCTGACCTCATTACAGGATCAATATCCATGACCTCCACCACACACCCTGCAACACCTGGAAGGCAGCAGGACTGTAGTCCAGGATGCTCCTCCTGGACTACAGTTCTGCCTTCAGCACCATCCGGCTGGGAAAGCTGATTGGGAAGCTGACGGACCTCATGATCCCAACTCCCACCTGCAACTGGATTTTGGATTTCCTGACAGAAAGACCACAGGTGGTGAGGATGGGAAGGCAGGTGTCGGCTAAGCTCACCGTCAGCACAGGATCCCCACAGGGCTGCTGCCTCAACCCCAAACTCTTCACCCTACACACATGACTATGTCTCCACCCAGGACACCACCATCATCATCAAATATGCGGACGACACCACCATCCTGGGGCTCATCAAGGGGGGAGACGAGTTGGGATACAGGACTGTGGTAAACAACATCCTTGTCTATGGAGAGGAGAATGACCTCATCCTCAACACAGACAAGGGAATTAACGCTGGACTTCAGGAAGAATCCTCCCCCTCTACAGCCTCTCTTCATCAGAGGGACTGAGGTGGAGAGGGCCGACAGCTACAGATTCCTGGCACTGCAGGTTACATCTGACTGGAGCTGGACTCTGAACACCACAGCCACAGTGAAAAAAGGCTTAACTTCATCAGGCTGCTCAGGAAAGCAGAAAGAAAGAACTATCGCCCTCTCACCCAGGCCTACAGAGGACTGGTAGAGAGCATCCTCACTGCATCACTGTTTGGTATGGAAACACCACCCAGGCAGAGAGGAAGGCTCTGCAAAGAGTCATAAAGGCCGCAGAGAGGATTATAGGGACAAAACTACCTACCTTGGACTCCATGTACGTGCAATGCTGTCGGAGAAGAGCAGAGGGAATCATCAGAGACTCACTCCACCCAGTTCACTCTCTGCTCAGACACAAACGCTGCACGTACAACCTGAGACGCAGCAGAACGGACAGTATCACTGCACATACAACTCGCTTTTTCAACAGCTTCTTCTCCGCCATAGTCAGACTGATGGCTAAACAAAACTGCTGAATAACAATACATGTACAACACTACCTCACTGTACCTGTGCAATATATATGACCCCTGCAACCCCGTCTATTTCTTAATATTTACAAATATTCATTACTCTGCACACCACCACCTTCTGTTCAGTGCATCTACACTTTCTACATTTTTATATATAAACATAAACAGATATTTTATAATGATGTAACTTCATAACATCCTACTGCTCATGTCATATATGTATATAGTCTCCATATCTGCCCTGTTACCTATTTATATTTTACCCTTTTCATTTTATTTTTTATATTCTCTTACTTTCAGTTTCTTTACGTCTTTTTGTTGACCACCAGAGAGCCCTGCACAAGAATTCCAATGTGTCTGGACTATGTTCTGTCACAAATCGCCGATAAAAATCTTGAAATCTCAAGTATCAATAATCAGACATTATCAGTCAAGTCACTTTGAAACAAACACAAACCAAAGAAATCTTTGGATTTCATCACAAAACTTTATCACTGAAACATATGTGAGTTCAGAGGATCTTCTGGATCCTGGGGCCCGTTGCACAAAAGTAGGATTCAGATATCTGGGATAAGTGACTAATCCTGGGCTCAACGAATCTGAAACAAGAGCGTCCAGGTTTATTTGGTTGCACAAACACCAAGCCAGGATGAGCCGACATGGATTTAGCAAGGCAGGTTTAATTAATCTTGGATCAGAGCGCACACACGGCTCCTCAAGTAGAACCCGCGATCGATTACAGATTCACTGTTTCATCCATGGCAATGCGAGCAGAGAACTCCTTCCCATGGCAGCAGGACATACTGATGGAGGACTATGAAGAGGTAAAAGATCTAATTAAAAAGAAAGGAAACACACACTCACTGCTCCCTGAAACATCACAATTAGTCAACAATCCAAATAGTTCATTAACATCTCTGAAAACATAGTTGTACTCTGATTATGAAACAGATGAAACCAGTGAAACTGACGAAGATGTGAATGAAACTATGTAAATGCAACTCTATTTAACTATCTGTCTGTCTGTCTGTCTGTCTGTCTATCTATCCATCCATCCATCCATCCTGCAGAATGGTGATTGCCCCAACAAATACTATGTTTAACCGTACATCTTACCTGCTACATTACCTCTACTTACAACAGTAGAAACAAGACAAAAAAAGAAAGAAAAGAAAACACCCACACACACAAGCAAAGCATTATGACTTATGTCATAACATATCCTGCTTTCATGCAAGTGGATCATGGATGAGTTCATCCAGGATAACCAACATATCCTGGATTAATCCCTTATCCTGGTTTTGTGCAACAGGCCCAGATGTGAGTCTTCAGCTCTAATCACAAACATTCATTGACTCCAACAACTAACAGTGGACGTTTCCTCCAGTTTCTGCTACAAACACTCGTCTTGAACTAAAGGACATTTACAGATTGATGGAGGAACATGAATTAGATTCAGTTGGTGATTAAACATATCAGATCTACAACAGTAACAGACAGTGAACTGACCCCAGAGTCTCCAGTCTACAGTCTGGACTCTCCAGAAAACCACACAGCTGCTTCAAATCTGAATCCATCAGGTTGTTGTCAGTCAGGTCCAGATGTTTCAGATGGGAGGGGTTGGACTTCAGAGCTGGTCCCAGAGAATCACAGCTGATCTCTGACAAACTGCAGCTCTCCAAACTGAATAGAGAATAAAAGATGAAATGATTGATGATCAGTCAGATGTGTTGAGGTCTGAAATGTGTCCTGATCAATGAGCTGTTCTCTAAAATCAGTAAAGTGACTTTGTCCTTGTGTTATTGTGGATCTTCATCATGTCAGCCTTCTACAGACATCATCCAAACGTCAGCACAACATTCAGACAACTATTGATGTCAACACAGATCAATAAGATGCTGCTGACCTCATTACGGGTTCAATATCAATGATCAGACATCATCAGTGAAGTCACTTCGAAACAAACACGAAGCAAAGAAATCTTTGGACTTCATCAACAAAACTTCATCACTGAAACAAATGTGAGTACAGAGGATCTTCTGGATCCTGGGGTCCGTTGCACAAAAGTAAGATTCAGATATCTGGGATAAGTGACTAATCCTGGGCTCAACGAATCTGAAACAAGGGCGTCCAGGTTTATTTGGTTGCACAAACACCAAGCCAGGATGAGCCGACATGGATTCATCAAGGCAGGTTTAATTAATCTTAGATCAGAGGGCACACACGGCTCCTCAAGTAGACCCTGCAATCGATTACAGATTCACTGATTCACCATGGCAACGCGAGCAGAGAACTCCCCATGCCAGCGGGACATACTAATGGAGGACTATGAAGAGGCAAAAGATCTAATTAAAAAGAAAGTAAGCACCACCACTGCCATGAAACAAAGAGAGAAACATCATATCAAAACAAATCCCACTTTCATGCAACCAGATCATGGATGAATTCATCCAGGATAACCAACATATCCTGGATTAATCCCTTATCCTGGTTTTGTGCAACAGGCCCCAGATGTGACTCTTCAGCTCTAATCACAAACATTCATTGACTCCAACAACTAACAGTGGACGTTTCCTCCACTTTCTGCTACAAACACTCGTCTTGAACTAAAGGACACTTACAGATTGATGGAGGAACATGAATTAGATTCAGTTGGTGATTAAATATATCAGATCTACAACAGTAACAGACAGTGAACTCACCCCAGAGTCTCCAGTCTACAGTCTGGACTCTCCAGAAAACCACACAGCTGCTTCACTCCTGAATCCATCAGGTTGTTGTTTCTACTCAGCTCCAGATGTTTCAGATGGGAGGAGTTGGACTTCAGAACTGGTCCCAGATAATAACAGCTGATCTCTGACAAACTGCAGCTCCACAACCTGAATAAAGAATAAAAGATGGAGATAAAATGCTGAATAATTCAATGAGATGTGTTGATGTTTTAAATGTTCAGCTCAACATTACTGTGTCCTAACAGCCTTTAAGCTTCATTGACTCCAACAAGTTGAAAGTGAAAGGGTGCATGAAAGCAGGTTTGTAGGGGTTACAGTAGATGACAGGCTGAGGTGGAAAACCCACATCAAACATGCACAGTCCAAAGGTTCAAGAAGCACTGCAGTCATTCACAAAGCAAAACAATGACTGGATCAGAATCCTCTCTACACTTTACTGTTCAGTGGTCTCACCATATTTCCATTACTGTGCTGAGGTAGAAAACTTCATTCCATTCACTTACCATCCTGCAGAAAAGAGCAATAAGGGACTATTGATCAGGTCAACTACTAGGAACACACTGATCCACTTTGATCCAATCAGAACTCCTGAAACTCACTGACATTGTATCTCACCAAACACCAATCATCATGTATGAGGCCAGAAACAGACAACTAGCAGAAAACATCCAGAAACATTTAGGAATCAGGAGGGAGGTTATCAGTTAAAAGAGGGAACACAACTTCAAAACCTTAAACATAGCAACGACCTTGAAGAGTTTCTGCTCATCTGTTACTGGAGTCAAACTATGGAACAATCTCAGTGAGGAACTCAAGCAAAGTCCACATATCAACCAGTTTAAGAGAAGATACACAAATGTGTTGTTTATAGGCTGAATGAAAACTGGTGGTGAATTATTAATGGATTCATTCATTGTGTAGATAATTAGTTTGGTAGTAATCAGGAAGGTTTGTGTTGATGCATATTCAGAATAAATATCAACAAATAACAGTCGACATTTTCTCCAGTTTCTGCTACAAACACTCGTCTTGAACTAAAGGACATTTACAGATTGATGGAGGAACATGAATTAGATTCAGTTGGTGATTAAACATATCAGATCTACAACAGTAACAGACAGTGAACTGACCCCAGAGTCTCCAGTCTACAGTCTGGACTCTCCAGAAAACCACACAGCTGCTTCACTCCTGAATCCTTCAGGTTGTTCTCACTCAGATCCAGATGTTTCAGATGTGAGGGGTTGGACTTCAGAGCTGGTCCCAGAGAATGACAGCTGATTTTTGACAACCTGCAGTCGTTTAAACTGAATAAAGAATAAAAGATGGAAATAAAATTATGAATAATTCAATGACAGGTGTTGATGTTTTAAATGTTCAGCTCAACATTACTGTGTCCTAACAGCCTTTAAGCTTCATTGGCTCCAACAAGTTGAAAGTGTAAGGGTGCATGAAAGCAGGTTTGTAGGGGTTACAGTAGATGACAGGTTGAAGTGGAAACCACACATCAAACATGTACAGTCCAAAGGTTCAAGAAGCACTGCAGTCATTCACAAAGCAAAACAATGACTGGATCAGAATCCTCTCTGTACACTACTGTTCACTGGTCTCACCATATTTCCATTACTGTGCTGAGGTAGAAAACTTCATTCCATTCACTTACCATCCTGCAGAAAAGAGCAATAAGGACTATTGATCAGGTCAACTACTAGGAACACACTGATCCACTTTGATCCAATCAGAACTCCTGAAACTCACTGACATTGTATCTCACCAAACACCAATCATCATGTATGAGGCCAGAAACAGACAACTAGCAGAAAACATCGAAACATATTTCGGAATCAGGAGGGAGGTTATCATTTAAGAGGGAACACAACTTCAAAACTTTAAACAAACCAACAACCTTGAAGAGTTTCTGCTCATCTGTTATTGGAGTCAAACTATGGAACAATCTCAGTGAGGAACTCAGGCAAAATCATTTCAACCAGTTTAAGAGAAGATACAAAAAATATGTTGTTTAGAGGCTGAATGAAGACTGGTGATGATTCATTAATTCATGTGAGTTTTGGTGACAGGTTGTGTAAATATGTCTATGTGCGTATGTATTGGTTTGTGTCTATGTTTATGAATGTAAATATGATGTGTGTGTGTGTATTTACTCTATTTTAGTGTTTTTCAACCTTTTTTGAGATTCATTTTTATTGAAAATTTCACGAAGCACCACCAACCACAATTGTAAAAAAAAAAAAAAAAATGATTGTCTGTAGCCGATATTAACAACATAGACATGGTCATCAAAGTGTCTTGAATAGGAATAAAATAAACACAAAGAAACAAAGTATTTTATCATCCTTCATATTTCTTCTTTCAAATAAAAAATAAAAAGTCCACTTCAAAAATACAGCTTGAACATGAAATGCGACAACAATGTGGTCTCAGAACTACAGAGGTGGTAGAAAACTTCAAACTCTAATTCTGTCCAAAACATCGTGCAGCAGGAACACAGACATATCGAGCTTATTGTGACAGAAGCAGTAATATTTGCTTTAAGGGCTCCCACATTTATCATTGTGGTTTTTCTCCTAAAAGTTGCCTGTTTCTCTGACTAAATCGTCTGCATTCTTGTTTCCTTTGGAGATGGTGTTTTATGTTGCTTGGTATCACAGCACTGATGGAGAACTTTTCACCACACACCAAGCACAGAATAAATAACAACAACTAGCAGTGGACGTTTTCTCCAGTTTCTGCTACAAACACTCGTCTTGAACTAAAGGACACTTAAAATTGATGGAGAAACGTGAATTAGATTCAGCTGGTGATTAAACATATCAGATCTACAACAGTAACGGACAGTGAACTGACCTCAGAGTCTCCAGTCTACAGTCTGGACTCTCCAGAAAACCACACAGCTGCTTCACATCTGAATCCATCAGGTTGTTGAGACTCAGGTCCAGATGTTTCAGATGGGAGGGGTTGGACTTCAGCGCTGGTCCCAGAGAATCACAGCTGATCTCTGACAAATCACAGTAACTCAACCTGAATAGAGAATAAAAGATGGAGATAAAATGCTGAATAATTCAATGAGATGTGTTGAGGTTTTAAATGTTCAGCTCAACATCACATTTAAAAATACATTTAGGAATCAGGAGGGAGGTTATCATTTAAGGGGGAACACAACTTCAAAACCTTAAACATAGCAACAACCTTGATGTCGAGGTTCAACAACACAGAAATGCAAACTCCAACAAAGATTAAAACCAACTAAGACATGAGGAGACAGGACTCAGTGCTCCATGAAGCACGTGCACACTGAGGTGAGGTGGTTTCAAAGCAACGTCCTAAAGTGTCCAGGAGTAATGAGAGTGTCAGTCAAGAGTATATTTGGAGATGGTACCATGCTGTTGGTTGTACAGTAATTAAAAACTGATTTTTCAGGGTGAATCCATGGGACTTGAAGTTTAGGACATTTGAGTGGGTGGAGTGAAATCCTGTGGTCCAGTCCAGGATGGATGGTATATGGGTCTGAGAGTGGTAGCAGCAGCATGCCAATAGACTGTCACCATAATCCAGGACTGATGGAAAGATATCATTGATTCAACCTTTTCTACAGAAAAGTTTTGTGGTACGATTTTCAATGTGATGTTTAAAAACAAATTACTCATCAAGTCAGATACCAAGATATTTATACTCTGTGACTCTCAATATAGCGACCATGCAGCGTTGACAGGTGGAGACTGTAAGAATGAATGTCTTTTGCTCTGGAACAAAGAGTTTCTGTACATTGCTGCTGCAACTGTGACATTTCCCAGTTTAGGATAAATAAAGCATCCATCCATCCATCCATCCATCCATCCATCTTTTGTCCCATTCTTGTTTTCACTTCTGTTACAGATTTAAAGAGGATTAAATGGCCAGAAAAGTGTGAAGTGTGGAGTTTTTCATGAAACAGTACATTAGATTTATCTGTCAGGCTACTGAGTGTCTCAGCTTCCAATTCATGCGTTAGATTATTCTTCCATTGTTCCATTGTTATTATCATCATTATTTTGTTTTTATTTTGTATTTATTTGTATATAGTGAGGTCAGCTTGCATTTTATTGTGAAATGAGTTGATGTGTTATGTATGTTCCTACTGAAAATGAATAAAAGTAAAGAATAAAAGATGTGAGTTGAGAAGTTCAACTCTCCAATCATTCATCAACAACACTATGGACATTGTCCTCCATCTTGTCTCACTGGAGTCAGACTATAAGGAGATGCTCCTTCATTTCAACTCTTTAGCTTCTTTTTTATCTGACAGTCCTGACAAGAGAACTCATCTAAACTGGATCTCCATTCTTTAGAAGCCTGAGAAGAAAAGAAATGAAAACTGACCTCAGAGTCTCCAGGTTACAGTTTGGACTCTCCAGTCCAGCAGACAGATGCATCACTCCTGAATCCTTCAGGTTGTTGTTACTCAGGTCCAGATGTTTCAGATTAGAGGACTGGGAACTGAGAACTGATGACAGAGCTTCACAGCTTCTCTCTGAGAGGTTACAGTCACTCAGTCTGAAGAGAAAATGACAGAAAACCCTTTAACCTTGTGACCAGCTGACAGGTTGATGTGTATTTATTGATGATGAACTTACAGAGCTTTGTTGGAGGCTTTGACCACTGGCAGCAGCCTCAGAAGAGCCTCCTCTGAAGCAGAGTATTTCTTCAGGTCAAACTCATCCAGATCTTCTCCTGATGACAGTAAGATGAAGACCAGAGCTGACCACTGACCAGGAGACAGTTTATCTGTGGAGAGACGTCCTGATCTCAGGGACTGTTGAATCTCCTCCACTAGAGAAACATCATTCAGTTCATTCAGACAGTGGAACAGATTGATGCTTCTCTCTGCAGACAGATTCTCACTGATCTTCTCCTTGATGTACTGGACTGTTTCCTGATTGGTCTGTGAGCTACTTCCTGTCTGTGTCAGCAGGCCTCGTAGGAGAGTCTGATTGGTCTGCAGTGAAAGACCCAGGAGGAAGCGGAGGAACAAGTCCAGGTGTCCATTTGGACTCTGTAAGGCCTTGTCCACAGCACTCTGATGGAGACGTGTTAGTTTACGTTTGAATCCAAAGAACTTCAGAGATATTCTTTTTGACAGCAGGTTGACACCATATTTGATAAAGGTCAGATGGACACGAAGAGCAGCCAGAAACTCCTGAACGCTCAGATGGACGAAGCAGAACACCTTGTCCTGGTACAGGCCTCTCTCCTCTTTAAAGATCTGTGTGAACACTCCTGAGTACACTGAGGCTGCTCTGATATCGATGCCACACTCTATCAGGTCTGATTCATAGAAGATCAGGTTTCCTTTCTGCAGCTGATCAAAAGCAAGTTTTCCCAGAGACTCAATCATCTTCCTGGTCTCTGGACTCCAGTGTGGATCTGTTTCAGCTCCTCCATCAAACTTGACCTTCTTGACTTTTGCCTGAACCACCAGGTAGTGGATGTACATCTGTGTCAGGGTCTTGGGCAGCTCTCCTCCCTCTCTGGTTTCCAACACATCCTCCAGAACTGTAGCAGTGATCCAGCAGAAGACTGGGATGTGACACATGATGTGGAGGCTTCGTGATGTCTTGATGTGGGAGATGATCCTGCTGGCCTGCTCCTCATCTCTGAACCTCTTCCTGAAGTACTCCTCCTTCTGGGGGTCAGTGAACCCTCTGACCTCTGTCACCATGTCAACACACTCAGGAGGGATCTGATTGGCTGCTGCAGGTCGTGTGGTTATCCAGAGGCGAGCAGAAGGAAGCAGTTTCCCCCTGATGAGGTTTGTCAGCAGCACATCCACTGAGGTGGACTCTGTAACATCAGTCAGGATCTCAGTCTTGTGGAAGTCCAGAGGAAGTCTACACTCATCCAGACCGTCAAAGATGAACAGAACCTGGAAGTCTTTAAAGCTGCAGATTCCTGCTTCTTTGGTTTCAGTGAAGAAGTGATGAACAAGTCTCAACAAGCTGAACTTTCTCTCTTTCACCACATTCAGCTCTCTGAAAGTCAATGGAAATATGAAGAGGATGTCCTGGTTGGCTTTGTCTTCAGCCCAGTCCAGAGTGAACTTCTGTGTTAAGACTGTTTTCCCAATGCCAGCCACTCCCTTTGTCATCACTCTTCTGATTGGATTCTGTCTTCCAGGTGAGGCTTTAAAGATGTCTTCTTGTCTGATACTTGTTTCTGGTCTGTCTTGTTTCCTGGATGCTGTTTCAATCTGTCTGACCTCATGTTCATCATTGACCTCTGCAGTCCCTCCCTCTGTGATGTAGAGCTCTGTGTAGATCTCATTCAGAAGTGTTGAGTTTCCAGCTTTAGCAATCCCCTCAAACACACACTGGAACTTCTCCTTCAGGTTAGATTTAAGTTTACATCGAAACCTGTCAATAGCCTCTGAACGACACAACAACAGATAATCAGACCATCTGATGTTTTGTAGAGCAGTTTACTGTACACAGCATCAAGAAAGACTAACTGGACCCTTGGAATGATCTGAATTTACTCAAAAACATGTCCTCACATCTCGTCAGATCTTCTTCCGAGTTACAGGTACAATCAAATAGGATCTACTTTAGAAAATAAAAACACAAGAGATTGATGGAATTCAGCTTTGAAGAAGAGAGAGTATGTTCTAGTCATCTCAGCACCAAGTTAAGGATTCAACATGTTGAACACATGAAAGACAAATCAGTTTCAGGTGGATGAAGAAGCTTTCCATCCTCACAGCTCCAGTAAACATTAACACAACCATGACCAGAGAAAGACGTGGCCTCACCTTTCTGAGGTTGAACAGAGGACAAACCCAGTTGATGGGAAAGAGCAGGATCTATGGACTGAAGATGTTGGATCAACTTCTTGCAGGCCTCCTCTCCCTTTCTCTTCACAGTGTCAATGAAGTGGCGTACCTTGTCTGCTCTGACTGGGTGCTTCTCAGATATCGATTCTTTTTCTGACCCAGTCAAGACACTGTCTTTTACGAGGGCCTCCAGGAGCTGTGTAAGGACTTCTATCGACAACCTTTCCACAAACTCAGTCCTCATGCCGGCAACCAACTTCTCTACAGGAACAAGGACAAAAAAGCATTTCAGAGATTCTGTAACTTTCAGAGAAGTCATATTTCCTCTTTTCCCTGCAGGGACCCCTCAGTCTTACCTGCCACGTGAAGTCTTCAGATATCTAAAGATGGTTATATGAAGAGCAGTCACTTTGATGGAGTCAATTTGAAACTCTTTTGGAGGACCACTACCCAACCCATCCCATCCTCTCCGTCTCTTTTCATTCCACCCATGAATTCACCACTGAATACTTACTCATACAAACAGTTCCTGTTTTCTCATTCCTTGTTGGACCATTTCATTTTAATCAGATCATCCAACTGTCTGCATTAGACCTCTACATCTCACCTGAGCTTCAGTTTCAACTCAAGGTAACAGAGTAAAAACATACCTGCTGTAATGACGGCTTCATCGTCCACCAGTGGAGGTTCAACCTGGTCCTCAGAGACCACATGGTCAGGTCTGAGGGGCTGGAGGCTGCAGAGAGATGGAGGAGATAGTTTAACTGATGAATGGCTGACAGGTCTGTGTAGAGGTTTCTGAGAACTCAGTCATCTTAAACTCTGACAACATGTGAACATGTTCTCTGATCCACAGGAGTTCATTCTCAGGTAGTTTGTGGAGGATCTTCTGTTTAGTTGTAACATTGTGCAGTAGTACTGCAGTAGTTGTACCTCTAGTAGTTATTTTGCATGTAGTGCAGTGGGACCAGGAGAACCAATATCTCTCACATCTGAATGTTTCTATCAACATCCTGTAGAAGTGACAATAAACCAGCCTTGAATCTGTTGTAGAAGAATTAAAACTAGTGACTATGAATGAAATCCTCAAACACTGAGCTGGAACTAGACCATGTACAGAAAGATCCTCCTGGTGTGAGCAGACTGTGGTTGTTCAGCTGGATGTTACTGGTCCCAGTTCAACATCAGGCTGCTGCTCAAAGCTGATGAAGCTCCAGTCTAGACCTGAGGCCTGTATCACAAAGCAAGCTCAACTTCCCTGGGGTTTTTCCCAACCTATCTAGCTGAACCTATCCACAACAATGACAATCTGGAAAAGTCATATCGCAACGCTGGTTATCAACTCGGTAACTTAACCCAGGTTTGTCTAGTTGTGAATCGGTGAACGCGCATGTATAAAGGGCGGGTTCAAAGGCAGCAGAGTGCAGCAGAGCACAGTGGGCCATAATTTAAAACCTGAACAAAGCCGTGGGCAAAGATTGAACAAATTAACCTTTTAATATGGAACGAAACAAAATTTGCTTTAACATTGAATATGGAACAAGCAACTCTTATTACATTATATATAACTTAATAGTGGAGACATGCAAAATCAAATTTCAAATAAAAAAAAAAACACATCAATGGCATTCATTTATGAAATAAAATTTTAAAACATTTTTCTATTCGCAGCCTTCTGAATTAAATATCAAAATAAAATTTTTCCACTGGATAATTTTTAAAATAAATAAATCAACCATTCAAGCCCATGCCTTCGAATTGCAAGAAAAAGTGCTTAAAGAAAATGTTAATTATTGTTCAGTTTGCTACATACTGATCTACTCTGATGTCTTTGAGTCATGTCCAGGTCCTTGTATTTGTCATGGTGTTTCGTTTCATAGTGTCGTCTAATGTTGTACTCCTTTGTAACGGCCACGTTGACCCCACAAACAAGACAAACGGGCCTGTCTTTTACATACGTAAATAGATATTCTGCCTCCCACTTGTCCAGAAAGCTCCTGTTTTCTGCCTTTCTTTTCGTCATTTTTGGGAAGGGGTAGCACAGTGACAGTTGTAGTGTATACTTACTGTCACAGAGGAGTTTCGGGGTCCTGTCCTGATTGACGTGCCAAAACAACAGCAGGGCATTATGGGATTTGTAGTATGAGCGGTTAATGCGCTGTACAGTATAATACCGGGGGCCAGCTCTCGTAGTCATTTGGTATTGTCTCGCGGGCCAAATATAATTACAACACGGGCCAAATTTGGCCCGCGGGCCAGAATTTGACCCCCCTGCCATAAGGTAAAGGACTGCAGATTAAATAAATGCGTAAATTACACATCAATGGCTCAATTAGTTTACTTTAATGAAGCCATGAATCGCAATCACTGCATAGATGAATCGCGTGTATGACAATTAGTGTCATACACGTGTGTTCCCCCAGATGTAACCCCTCTGGAGCAAAAAGAATGTGGGAGCAGATAAACACATCATTTCATCTTCTTAATTCTATAATGTTATCTCGGTTACAATAAAGATGGAAGCTTATGCCACAGTTATATCATATCAATACATCAACTTGTTGTCCTGAATGAAATGATCCTGATTCTGAGCTGTGTTTGAGCTTAGCAAGGACAAATGGCTAAAATATCCTCTTCATTGTGTGATTATCTCCTGGAAGATGCGTTCACGCCGTAACGCTCTTCTCATGATTTGGGCTCCAATCTCAGTCAGGACTAGCCTCTTTCCTGAACAGCTGATTGGCCGGTGTGCGTAGCATTTTATTGGAGTTAACCCTGAAGTTACTTCGCTAAGTCCTTAATCCTGCTTCCTGCTACAGACCTCTGGACTCTAAACATTTCTATCGAGTGTCCTGGTGTCTTGGACTGATGTCTTTAACTAACAACACTTAAAGATGGTCCTCTCACCTATGAGCTTCACTCTGGTCCATGCTGCTGGATTCACATCAGCTCACACTTTGTCCTTCACCTGCAGAGGAAACACACATCATTCATGGGAACATCCACTGGAACCATCTCTGCTGGTTGAAGCTTCTACTATCAGTCCACTAGATGGAGCCATGGAGGACACACATGGTGCCTTCACTGACACTGAGTCTGACTGGAAGCTCCAGCTCTTTAATATTCAGTCACTTCAACGTCTGGTTACAACATTTCAAAGATGTCAGCTGACAGACGAACATCTTCACTTCAGTCACAAGCTTTTTAAAAGGTGGAGTTAAAGTACTGAGTTACTTTCACCACATTCCTCACTACACTGAACAGCATACACTACATTACTCTGTTTCTGTCTGGGTGTTTTGTCTTTGGGGTGGATCAGTTTCTGTCTTAGTGTGTTGCCAGGTTTGAAATAAACTGGGATTCTCCTCAGTTTCTCTGAAACACCAGCTATGTAGGGGATGGTGATGTTCTTCCTTTTGCTGTGCTCCTCTTCCCTGTCCTTCCTGGGATATCTTTTTGAGCCTTTGACAAAGGCCCATTTGGGATATCCACATGTTTTGAGGGTTTGTTTAATGTGTTTTCCCTCCTTGTCCTTGCCCTCCTGTCTAGTGGGAACAGTCTGTGCTTGGTGCTGGAGGGTTCTAATGACTCCTAGTTTGTGTTCCAGAGGGTGGTGTGAATCAAATAACACGTGCTGGTCTGTGTGCGTGGGTTTTCTATATACTTCTGTGTTGAGGCTTCGGTCTTCAACACGCACCAAACAGTCCAAAAAGGCCAGACTGTCCCCGCTGATGTCCTCCCTGGTGAACTTGATGTTGCTGTCCACTGCATTGATGTGTTTAGTGAACGATTCCACCTCCTCTGTCTTGATTTTAATCCAGGTGTCGTCCACATATCTGTACCAGTGGGTGGGAGTGGAACCTGCAAAGGTGTCCAGAGCTCTGGTCTCTACTTCCTCCATGTAGAGATTGGCACGATCGGTGACACTGGGGACGCCATTGCACAGCCGTGTTTTTGCCTGTAGAAACCTCCATTAAACTGGAAATAGGTGGTGGTCAGGCACAGGTTGAGTTGACTTGTTCTGGGGTGAAACTGGTTCTCAAGGCCAAGGTGTCATCCTTTTGCAGTCTTTTCCGTACTACATCCGAGGCTTCTCTGGTGGGAATGTGGGTGAACAGTGAGTTTATACTGCTGACAGTGGGTCTGAGTGGGGCTCCCTCCTTGTGTATTTTGGGGAGTTCATAAATACACCGTGTGGCTTCCCCCTGGTACAGACGGTAATAGAATGGGTAGAGCTCTATTCATACGGTAAGTAGCCTAGGCACACAGTTCCCCCCATTCAAGGACAGGTAAGTACCAGCCATTATGGAAATTAGTGACCCCAGTTTCTGGTCAAGCAAGTTTATGGTGGGTGTACCCACAGAGTTTTCCTATTAAACCTCAATTTCCCAGTAGTTCATCAGAACTGTAGAAGCTACTACGATGAGTGGCGAAACGTCTTCAAGAAATCCTACAAGTCCAGTTGACCCTATTCAACACTTTTTGGATCAACATGACCTGGATGACTGAGAACCATCACAGACATCGCAGTAAACTGACTTCATGCAGTACATCGCTTCACCACCAGAGGGAGACACATCTCCCCTGTAAAATTCATGAGGAGATGCAGTCCTGGGGCCTCATTTATCAAACTGTGCAGAGAAAAGGTTCTAAATTCTGACGTAGGAATGAAATTTAGAATGTGTGTAAGTACAAAAAAATCTGTGTGACTGTGACTGTCTCAATAGGTTCTATGTGTAGATTGTGTGCATGCACGGTCAGACACACTTTTCTAAGCACGAGTACAAATTGATAAATGCCATACTTTGCGTCGGAATGTACTTACGTGCTCTTTACGCACAGATCTGTGTGTACACAGGGTTGATAAATAAGGCCCCTGATTCTGATTATAATTCTGGTCCTGGTCTTCCAGGTGGGAACATCAACTTTAAACCACATCATGACTGAAACCATCACCAACCTCCATCAAAGAATCAAACAGAATAAAAGAAGTTCCTCCAGGAAAATATACTGACAGACCGGTCAGACTCAGACACTTAAACTCAACCACTGCTGCTCTTTAAAGGCTTCACTCATCATTGGTTAATGTCCAGCTTTACTCCAACAGGGCACATTATAGTAAACCTGACTCTAAACAGCAGCTTTACACAGAAGAAGAGGAAGTGGAGCTGAAGGTCGTTGGGATGAAGTGGGGACATTTAAACTCCTTCAGAGATCACTCTTAATCTTAATGAAGAAAACATTAAAAATTCATTACCTTCAGTGGGAGGTTGACACGGAGAAAACAATCTGAGACTTGATCCTGGTGAAAGTGAGACCAGGAAACACCCAGAGAGCTGCAGGAGAAGGAGACGCAATAAATCAAAGACAAAGAGGAAGAGGAAGTAGTGAACAAGCAACACTGCTCTCTATCACAACTTCATGCACTTCATCACTTTTAGTAAAAAAAAAAAGTCTCCCAGTACCCATTTTATACAGTGAATATCCCTTTAGTCATTTTTTTTTACATTGTGTCTTGTTGTTTCCATTTCTGACAGTTTATCTGGTATTATCTGATTACACAGTGCATCTCCTAGCATTCATTTTCATACAATGTGGTTTTCATCCCATGCGTGGAACCATGGACCAGCTTGGAGAAGGCTTACGACCGTTTCCCCAGAGGCATCCTGTGGGGGGTGCTCTGGGAGTACGGGGTGGGTAACCCCTTGTTAAGGGAAAGATCCAAACCCAAAGAACAAGATCACTGATACAAGCGGCTGAAATGAGGTTCCTTGGTTTCCTTGGCAGTGAGGCCGGGCTCAGCCTTAGAGAGGGTAAGGAGCTAAAAGTAGAACCACTCTGGAGGAATCAGTTGAGGTGGTTTGGGAATCTGGTGAGGATGCCTCCCGTTAGAGGTGTTCTGAGCATGTCCCACCACCCCTACTTTCAATACTGCTACTGTTACTGTTCCTACTACATTTAATACTACTACTGTTATTACTACTACTTTCAATACTGCTACTGTTACTCTGACATGAATCTATGAACAGATGAAGACATGAGACCAGATTCAGGCTGAAGTGTTGAAACTTTGAGCTGAACAGGAAGTGGTTTTACAGAAATTCAAGTTTGTGTCTGAGGTTAAAGTTTCTGAAGTCACTAAAAACCACAGAGATGTCACAACGATAACAACAACCTTGGTCCTGTCTGAAAACCTGGTCCTCTCTGGACCGAGCTGTGGTTTCCAGACGTGACTCTGACTCTTTATCCGAGGCTCAAACAACGAGCTGGAGACTTGGAGGCTGGAGGGAACTTTATTAGTTACACAACACACGTTACAACTGTCCTCATGAGAAACTCAACAGCTCAAAACACAAGGACGTGGTCGGCCTCCACCCAGCTCAGAGTCAACACACAGCACATCAAACCTCAGTGTTTATTAAAATAAAAGTAATGCATGCCCCACCCACACCCCCACCATTAAAATCGTAACAGTGATTAAAAGTACCACTCAGGCGATGCATATTATAAACATAAAATAATGTGTGTTTTAATTGTCGGAATTAAACAAATTATAAATGAAAAACAAATTTGTGGGCGTTAACATTACAATTTAGACTATATCACATCTGGGTTGTACTGTTAAATGATTTGTGTTTCATAAAAAATATTTAATAAAATAAAAATAATATGTGCCCGACCCCCACCCCCACCATTAATATCAATGACACAGAAGCTGACTTGCAACCTGCAGTGTACTGGTTCACTTGGAGAATGAATCAGTAAGAGATCTGTTCGCGAACTGACTCGAATCAGTGACGCGACGCTGTCTATGTCTATGTCTGTGCTTTATTCCAGTGAAATTAACACAAAAATTATGAAAATTATCAGACCTCTAGTAAGAGAAGTCAGGAAACAACATGGCCGCCTCCACCAAAGCTCTGGCCTCGTCCCAAGATAACTGACTATATAACTAATATTATTACTCTAATGTTCAACTAAATTTAGACTATTTAAGTTCCACTAATTCTAAATGAACAAAGAACTGGGACCACACGAGGCAGAAATACGACTTTGGGGTCGTTCCAGTTAAAAAGTCCAACTCGGAAGTTGGAATTTCCGAGTTCCGAGTACAAATGGAAGGCACCAGTAGAGCTGCAGGCTTGACAGGACGGGTTGCAGCAAGAGCGCTGAAGCTCAGACGTCAGACTAAGACAAAGTGGCTGGACACATGGCCACTGGACTACTGAAGACTGGAAGAAGGTGTTATGAACTAATGAATCAAAATGTAAAAGGATCTTTGTACACAGTCATGGACCATGGAGGAGGCAGTGTGATGGTCTGGGCTGTTCTGGATCCAGGGTGAGTGACTTGGTCAAGGATTCATCCTACAGCAGGAAAATGACCCAGAACATAAGGCCAAGCTGTACCAGAACTCCCCAAGGAGAAAGGAACCAGGTGGAGTGGGTGGCCCAGCCTCCAGACCTATAGGCCATCCAGCTGGTTTGGGAGGAACTGGACAGGAGAGTGAAAGCAAAGTGGCAGACGTTGAAGGGTCCCCCTTTACCTTCCAGGCAGCATCTTGGTCCACTTGGACACAGTTCTTGAAGGAACTCGGCTGGTAGGTTGTTCTTGGTTCTTGGAGAACTAACCCCAGATCTTCCTCAAATCCTTCTGTCTCCTTATATAATCTAGACTCAGTCCATGATGCTGAGACCAGGGCTCTGGGGGGCCATGTTGTTCTTGTTTCCTCTGATGACAGTTCTTAATGGCATTGGTTGGATGTTTGGGCTCTTTGTCCTGCTGCAGAATAAATGTGGGGCCAGTCCTCCTCCTCCCTGATGGTCTTGATGATGGATCAGTGTCTGCCTGAGGATCAGACTCTCCAGGAGCCTCCACCATGCCTCACTGTTGCCTGCAGACACTCATTATTGTAGCTCTCCAGCCCTTCGCTCAACAAACTGACAAATATTCCACATGTTCTTCACATCATCTTCACATTTAGAAGGGAAATAATCTTGATGTGTTTTTCATCTGCTGCTTCCTGGCCATCTATGATACTCAACGTCGCCCATTTCTTTGCGCTTTTTCAGAAGAGCTTGAAACACCAGTCTGCTTTGAAATATTTGTCTGGGAAACGCCTTGCTGATGTAGTAGAACTGCATTGTGTCAGTCTTGCTATAGTGTATTTACCTGTGACATGAACCTGTCTTTCACAACCTCACCTTTATTGCAGAGTTCATCTATTCCTCACCAAGTTTGAAGCCTCCTACACAGCTGTTTCTGTTTCAGTTATTGACTGGGTTTCAACTTACAATGTCTGTGAAGGTTCTCAGTCATCCAGGTCATGGTAATCCAAAAAAGCGTTGAATAAGGTCAGCTGGACTTGTAGAATTTTTTGAAGACGTTTCGCAACTCATCCGAGTAGCTTCTTCAGTTCTGATAAACTCGTGGGAAATTGAGGTTTAAATAGGAATAAACTCTGTGGGTAACACCCACCAGAAACTTGCTTGACCAGAAACTGGGGTCACTCATTACCATAATGGCTGGTACTTACCTGTCCTTGAATGGGGGGAACTGTGTGCCTAGGCTAACTTATCCTATGAATAGAGCTCTAACGAGGCTATTGTCCATGGGAGTCTGGAGGCTCAAAGTGTGAATGTTGTTGAAACTTCTTGGGGACAGAAGTTAGGGTTAGGGTTAGGTTAAAAATGAATTATAAATAGTTGGTAAATTAAATCTCAGTCCACCTCCTCTGTTTAGAGAAGGTTTCTCCACTTTGACATAGATGGCTTCCTTAACTCCTCTCTCAAACCATCTGTCCTCTCTGGCCAGGACTTTGACGTTGGTATCCTCAAAGGAGTGTACTTTGTCCTTCAGGTGGAGGTGGACTGCTGAGTCGTCTCCTGATGAGCTGGCTCTCCTGTGTTGGGCCATGCGCTTGTGGATGGGTTGTCAGGTAAGTATCAGTCATTATGGTAATGAGTGACCCCAGTTTCTGGTCAAGCAAGTTTCGGGTGGGTGTTACCCATAGAGTTTATTCCTATTTAAACCTCAATTTCCCACTAGTTTATCAGAACTGAAGAAGCTACTCGGATGAAACGCCTTCAAGAAATTCTACAAGTCAAGCTGACTTTATTCAACGCTTTTTTGGATTCAACCTACATTAGACACTGATGAGTGTTATGCGATGGAAAATTACATTTTTATTCTCACTTATCTCATATTCGCTGTCTGTATTTGCTCAAGTGACCCTTTAACCTACATGAGTTCATAACAAGTTAAAATAAGTTCAGCAGGTGACAGGAAGTGAGAATCTTTCTTTTATAGCATGTCTAGATGCACTGGTTGGCCAATCTGTTCATGGACTCATGGTGATAATCAGCTGTCTACAAAACATTCATTTTTGGTTTCCTCTATGTGTCCTGTCAATCTGCTAGGGACAGATTTGATGTGTGTATTAAATGTGGCATTAACTCCGACACCTAACGGACTAGAGATTTCACACGCCACACCCACTGTACAATTTCATGTGAATGTTCCTTTGTATGATTATCAATGGTGGATAAATCTGCGATCATCCATTTCTCTGACAGAGACAGCTGCACCGTTTCTAAATTTTTCCTCAGACAAAAATAAGCCTTAAAGTCTCCACTGGACAGCCTTTGTGTCGCGTGGACCAGATTCTGACTTTGAAGCGAGCTTTTACAGAGAACTGAATGATTGTCTGACCCTGACAGGTTTGTATATTGATGATGATTATTGTGCTTACTATGTCACACTCACAGATACACGGCAGAAATTCTATCATGTCTCTGTACCTCATATTTCTCTAACCAAACTTACCACAGGTTCCTGGAAGAGTTCATGAAGAAAGTCACACAGGCACATGACCACTCTCCTTCACCTCTATTCTAAATCAACTAACACACACAAACTTCCTTATTTAGTCAAATGTCATTGCCTCCACTCTGTGCAGCTCGTGGCAAGGCCCTCCCGCGATGCCTCTATTTTGCTGCACTCACCACTGAACCAATTTCCCTGCTCTTATCCCAAGTTTCTCCTACTTTTTGGTCTACTGATAAACATGACACAGGCCTCATTAAAGACTGTCCTCCCGTCCAAATTGTACCAAAATCAGGCTACAGACCACAACAACGTCAATATCCGCTTAGAGAGGAGGCTATAGAGGGGATCACACCTGTTTTTAAGTCCGTACCATCAGCCGGAGTCATAGTTCCATGTAATGACTCACCTGTTCAAACACCTATTTTTCCTGTCAAAAAGATTAGACCAGAAGGACAGCCCACTGAGTGGCCTATACTAGGTCAAAGTCCATCTGAGACGCAATATTTTTCTGTCGTTGACCTGGCAAACACTTTTTTCTCTGTCCCTGCTCATCCAGACTCTCAGTTTTGGCTACTTTCCAGTTCGAAGGGAAGAAATTCACTTGGACTCGACTCAGTCAGGGGTTAACATGCAGCCCCACCATCTTCTGTGAGGTCTAGATGAGAGTCTCTCCTCTCAGACACTGACTCCAGGGACAGTGCTGTTACCATATGTAGATGACTTGCTGATAACTGCTCCTTCCAAACAACAGGGTGAAAAAGATACAGTGAAACTCCTCTGCCATCTCACTGCAGAATGCCAGGAAGCCTCCTTGAGCAAATTTCAGTTTGTCAAACAAGAAGTGTTTTTTGGGTCACGTTCTGACTCCCCAGGCACTCAGAACGTGTCTCTCAAACGCAGTGAGGCCATTATTGCCACTCCTAACCCCATTACAAAGAAACAAGTTCTTTCCTTGGGGATGTGTTCTTATTGTCAACCTTTCATTGGTAACTGTTCAGACATGGAGAGGAAAAGAAAAAAGACTTGACTGCACATTCTGCTGTCACATGGACACCTGCTGTAGAACAAGATTTTAAACTTACCTTACAATCTGCACCCCCCTTGTTGACTTTCACTCAGTTTGTCGATGAAAGAAATGGTAACATGACCTCTGTTCTTTAACATAAACATGGTGACAGACTCCGTCCAGTGGCATAATTCTCCCATCAGCTCGACCCTGTTGTACGCGTATTACCAATGTCTTTGAGGGCAGTGGTGGCCTGTAAACAGGCTGTTTCTGCCTCAAGTGACATTGTTGGTTATGATTCTCTAACACTCTGTGTTGCCCACTCTATTGCTGCTTTCTTGCAGGAGCAGAAATCTTCACGCCTCTCATCTGCACATTGTTTGCGCTATCGCATTGTCCTGCTGGGACTTCCCAATGTGACAAAAGTTCACCACTTTGAACCCTGCAACTCTTCTTCCCCTCTCAGGGCACGGAGAACCGCACTGTTGTATATCAGAATTGCAACAAATTTGTACCCCATGTGCTGACTTGTCTGACATGCCTCTGATTAACTCTGATTTTGTGTTTTATGTTGATGGTTCTACTTTCAGGGATCCTGATACAGGCTGCGGACATGCCGGCTATGCTGTTGTTGATGATCATGGGATTGTTGAATCTTCCCCTCTCCCTCCTCATTACCCAGCCCAGGCAGCAGAGCTGCTGCCACTAACAAGACACACTGGCGGAATCACATTCGGTCATGATTTACACCGACTTCAGATACGCATTTGGCATAGGTCATGATTTTGGAGCACTTTGGAAAAACAGAAAGTTCTTGAAATCAGATGGCAAACCTATTCTTAACCATACTCTCTCTCTCTGCAGATTTGTTGGAGGCTATCACTCTACGCTGGGTTTGTGATCTGGTATGGCCCAGATCACAAACCCTGCCTGCTTAAAGCTCTCTATCCTGCTTTTGCCAAGTTGACGCATGGGTTAGACCATGTGTCGAAAGGAGGGATGTGTGCATCAGTATATAAAAAAAAATATTGGGTTACAAAAAGCTTCACATCTTTTGCAGCAGATCACTGCTCAAAATGCCAAATTAACTAAATGTTACCAAGAGACAGGTTTGTTGCGGTCACGATGCCTGCCCCTGGTTCTGATGTACATGAGGATTAGAGCGTGCATGCGCACTAAACTATCACCTTTTGAAATTCTCTTTGCGGCTCCACCCAACACCAGGAGTGGGCCTCCCAGGCGTTCCAATGGAAACCATTTAGTGTGAAGATGCAATGTTTAAATATTGCATGTCCCCAATGAAATCTCTTTCGGATATCAGACATCAAGAGAAGACAGCCCTCCACAGAGCACTGAGGGACCTCTGCACGACCTACAACCAGGTGATTTTGTGCTGATAAGGAATGTCAAAAGAAAGACATGAAAGCATCACCGGTGGAAAGGACCATTCCAAGTGCTGTTGACAACATACACTGCTGTAAAGGTCGCCGAAAGAGCCACCTGTTTATCAGAATTACAACAGATTTGTTCCCCACCTCCTGATCTGTCTGACATGCCCCTGATTAACTCTGCTTTTGTGTTTTATGTTGATGGTTCTGCTTTCAGGGATCCTGAAACAGGCTGTGGACATGCCGGCTATGCTGTTGTTAATGATCATAGGATTGTTGTTGATGGTCATGGGATTGTTGAATCTTCTCCTCTCCCTCTCATTACTTAGCACAGGCAGCAGAGCTTGTGGCACTAAGAGCATATACACTGGCCACAGTTTGGCATAGTTTCCGATTTTGGAGGACTTTGGAAAAAAAGAAAGTTATTAAAATCAGATGGCAAGCCTATTCTTAACTATACTCTCATTGCAGATTTGTTGGAGGCTATCACCCTACCACCACAAGTCACGGTATACAAATGTGTGGCTCGCGCACTTGGAAAGGACACAGTTTCTAGTGGAAATGCATGAGCAGACGTCGCCGCAAAAGCAGCTGCATTACAACCCACTTCCTCTCTTCTTGCGACCCTCCCTCCTGCTCTGTCTCTCACTTTTCCTCGTGCTTCCCTCTCTGACCTCCTTCCCTTTCTACCCCTGCTGAATGATCACTCTGGTCCAAGAGTGATAGCATTTGGTATGGTCCTGATCACAAACCTTGCCTGCATAAAGCTCTCTATCCTGCTTTTGTTAAGTTGATGCATGGGATAGACCATGTGTCAAAAGGAGGGATGTGTGCATCAGTACAAAAATAGTGGTTTACAAAAAGCTTCACATCTTTCGCAGCAGATTATTGCTAAAAGTTCATGATCTGTGCACAAAACAATCCAGGTAAAACCAAATCCCTCACACACCTAGCAGCACACCCTCTGCCGAACAGACCATTCCAACAGATTATGATGGAGTTCACTGAATTAACACAAAGGGAGGGTAAAAAATACTGCCTTGTGATGGTTGATATTGTGTTTTCTTCTGTGTGTTGTTGAGTTGTTTAAGTGTTACACTAACCCTAACCCTAAACTTCTTTACCTCAGCCAATGGGAAGAAGAACTTGTACTCTTCCTGAAGCCGACCTCCTCCTCCTCCTCCTCGCCCATGCCCTCACCTTCTTTCCTCCCCACCTTGCCACAGCAGCACCTCCTCACCCACCGGGACATGTCCTCCATCTTTTCTTCTTCTCTCTCGCGCCTCTTCTCTGCTCTCATATGACTCACATGGTCCAAGACGAGTCAATAGTGTCCCGTGACAAACCCCATGAATGAACAACTGGACATTTCTAAAGAGAAAGAAGAGGCGTTTCTGTTTAGTTCCAGGTCTCAGTGTCGTGTTCTATGCACAACTTTATTAACATCTCCAATATAATTTTTGCATATTCAAGCTGTTAAAAAAAATGATAGAGATACATAATCAAAAAATACAACGTTGCAACAGAGAGATAAACAGAAAGAAAAAATGACAACATGGAGACCAGGAGATACACTGTAAATCATCAGGAGGAACAGATGCACTGTTAAAAACTGAGTACTATAATTTGCAATGTCAAAAATGACAATCAGGAAATACACATGGAATGAGAAGATGAAAAAAAGAAAAAGGAGACACCTGGAGACACACTGTAAAAAAAAAAAAAAAAAAAGATAAACTGTCAAAAAAACTACCAATGAATAGATGCACTGTAAATCATGCTAACATGTACATGAGTAGATGCACTGTCAACGTAGCCAGCATGGCAAGAAGGAGAGATGCATTATAAAAAAAATATTACCAGAGGATACGTCCTTAAAAACTAAATGGCAGATAAGGAATACACTGTAAAAAATAAAATAAAACACAAGATACTGTATTTAAAAAAAAAAAAAAAATACCTGAAATACACTGTAAAGAATAATTACAGTGGATGAAGATGATTATACTATAATGATCACTGCCCTCCAGTGGTCACTGTGAGGAACTACAACTGACCACATCCCATGACACTTATACTCCAAACACAACTCAAACACAAAATGACCAAATATCAAAGTCCTACAGCTCCAGCCAGTCAAACCTCTTTTTTCTGGCTCTACTGCTGTGGATCTTTGTACAGTTCACACAAACAACGTCTCAAAACAAAGCACAGTCCACAGACGCCTGACATATCCATCAAATCTCTGTCCATCTAAGTACCAGGGAGATATGAGCCAAAGAACACCAACTACACACATGACTTCATCAAACTAGTTACAGAGTTACAGATACATGGTGGAGTCTCTCAGATTCACTGAACTTGTGATCACCAGCAACTTTAACCCATGAATATAAATCTAACCCATATAAATCTAACAGAGGAATATACAGGCGCTCAGTATGGGTATATTTCAATGTTCAGTTCACAGTAATCCCAGATATTAGCTGTCAAGTGAGCGTTTAATTATTTTTCCAACTCTATCCATACCATTATTCATCCTTGGCCTCCTCTCGGATCCACCTAAGTCTCTGCGTCCTCCGGTTTACCAAAAGTCAGTGTTTTTCCAAGTCCATTACTTTGTCCTCCATGTCCCTGTTTTTCCTTTCGAGACTCTGGAATTATGCTTCATTCTGAAGACACTGTTGCCAGAAATGCCTGTCTCGGCATTTACAATATGCTCCATGGATTCTCCGACCTCGTTTCTCATTCCCTCAATTGCAGCCAATACTCCATCAAATCTGTTGGAGAAGAGCTTCAAGAACCGGAGCGTGGCTTGGTCCTTCTTCTTCGGTGTTAATTGACTCTTCAGACATTGCGCTAGCATTAGCTTTAGCTCCAGCTCCACTTTGTTTAGTTGGACCTAAATCAATTTTGGGTTGTGAGGGGTTACCATGACCCTTACTTGATTTACCTTGTGCAGACGATATAAGAAAATCTTAAGCGCGATACAAGTCACAAGGTTACTTTATGCTGATTGTCTTGGCAAAAATTTACAGAGGAAAGTGTCTACTATTTGTGTTGGTATTGGCGCTATATAAATAAAATATAATTTGTAAAATATAACTTTAATTTTATGTAAATAAATTTGAATAATTGAACTGAATTAAAACCGTTTCTCCATTTTCCAGAGTGGACCTTTGCAGAGTGTGTGTTCACACACTGATGCTATAAGGTTGTCAAGGTCTAGAAAGGCTCATGAATGTATTTGTTGTGTCAGGTCAGTTTGTTGAGAACCAGTCTACGGGCTTGTAGCATCATTTGGGTGCTTGGTGGCTGGAGGCCAGTCCTTTGAACACCTAGGGCCGTGGGCTACCTTTGTTGTTTTGTAGCCTTGGTGGACTCATTGTTGTGTGTTTGATGGTTTGTTGCTGTAACTGTGCAGTGATTTGGGAGGAGTGAGGAATGTAGTTGGTGAACGGCTGCTTAGGTTAACAGTTTGGTTTCTGCTGTGACTGCTAGCTGTCACTCATCAACATGGAATTTAAATTAGAGGAGTTTGTTGCATCTTCTACCTTGGATGTGTTGTATCAGGGCACAAAGATCAATTTATTGATGGCTGATGGTTATGAGGTGGTGAGAAGAGAGAAGACATGGAACAAATGTCTCCACAACATCAGGAAGATCTGTTGATGCTGGCAGGTTGACATGTGTCTGAATCATTGTTTGAGGGACTGGATTGATTTGTTGGAGCTCTGTGAAGAGTTGAAGTGCAGCTCTGTTAATGGTCCTTAAATGGAGACCATGTGGAATGAAGTTTCTCCTCTCCCTGCCATGTAACATGGTCCAGTCAGAGTCTGCTTCAGCCTCTGGATCATCGAGGACACAGCTCATCCTCTCACAACACACACCCCCCTGTTTATCACTATGGTTCATCCACTGTAGAGAGGACGAGAAAGGAGAGGGGAGGTGAAGGAGTGTTTCCCTTCATCATCACATCCAGTAAAAGAGCAGCAGGGACTTGAGTCCTGTTCAGAGCAGCAGTGGAGCAGCTGTGGAGCTCAGCCAGCTTCCTTTCAGCTTACAGTTAACGTGTTGGAGTGAACACACACAGACCTGCAGAGACTTTTAGCATCAAGTCTGTTTCCTCTGCAGATTTCACTAAGAAACTGCTGAGAGTCCTGAACGTTTCATTACTGCACCAACACTTTAGTGATGGATTTACTGCTGCTCCATGGAAACACAGATGAGCTGACTAAGAAACTCATGGTTACTAAATGTAACGCTGCTTCTGTGATGTGCAGGCTTCAGTCAGACTGATCTCAGAGCTGTGATCAGTTGTTGATCAGATGTGATGAATGACCACCACTGTCTCTATACGTCTTGGAAGGCTGTCAGCTGGAATCCAGCTTTATTTCCTGGACACATCAACACAACAACAACAGTCGTCTTCACATCAACTCAAACACATGATCACAACAAGCTTCTGGCTCATCTGATTGGCTGACTGTTGTCTCTCTCTCTGTCTTCTGTCCAATCCTGAAGCCTGTCTCCATTCTCCTCTCACAGCTTCACTGAGAAGCTGCAGGTTTACAGGAAACACTGGATCTTTGATACTAACTGTGTTAGGACAATACTGATGAAAGCAGCATGGACTGACTGGAACCCTCTACTCACCCCAGAGTCTCCAGTTCATAGTCTGGACTCCTCACAAGATCAAGAAGCCGCTCAACATCTGATTCCTTCAGGTTGTTGTAACTCAGGTCCAGATGTTTCAGATGGGAGGGGTTGGACTTCAGAGCTGAGACCAGAGAATCACAGCTGATCTTTGACAAACTGCAGCTCCACAACCTGAATAAAGAATAAAAGATGAAATGATTGATGATCATTCAGATGTGTTGAGATCTGAAATGTGTCCTGATCAATGAGCTGTTCTCTAAAATGAGTGGAGTGACTTTGTCCTTGTGTTACTGTGGATCTTCATCATGTCAGCCTTCTACAGACATCATCCAAACGTCAGCACGACATTCAGACAACTATTAATGTCAACACAGATCAATAAGATGCTGCTGACCTCGTTACAGGATCAATATCAATGATCAGACATTATCAGTCAAGTCACTTTGAAACAAACACAAACCAAAGAAATCTTTGGACTTCATCAACAAAACTTTATAATTGAAACAAATGTGAGTTCAGAGGATCTTCTGGATCCTGGGGCCCGTTGCACAAAAGTAGGATTCAGATATCTGGGATAAGTGACTAATCCTGGGCTCAACGAATCTGAAACAAGAGCGTCCAGGCTTATTTGGTTGCACAATCACCAAGCCAGGATGAGCCGACATGGATTCATCAAGCCAGGTTTCATTAATCTTAGATCAGAGCGCACACACGGCTCCTCAAGTAGACCCCACGATCGATCACAGATTCACTGATTCACCATGGCAACGCGAGCAAAGAACTCCTCCCCATGGGAGCAGGCCACACTGATGGAGGACTATGAAGAGGTAAAAGATCTAATTAAAAAGAAAGGAAACACACACTCACTGCCATAAAACAAAGAGAGAAAACGTGGCAACATATTACAGTCCCCCTGAATGTCTAAGTATTGCACAAACACACACTCACAACTCCGCTGAAACGTCACAATTAGTCTACAGTCCAAATAGTTAATTTACATCTCCTTCCTACATATATACATATATATAAATATATATATGTGGGTTCTCTCGGGGTACTCTGGCTTCCTCCCACCTCCATCTTTATCATCGAAACAAATGTCAGTTGAGAGGATCTTCTGGATCCAGATGTGACTCTTCAGCTCTAATCACAAACATTCATTGACTCCAACAACTAACAGTGGACGTTTTCTCCAGTTTCTGCTACAAACACTCGTCTTGAACTAAAGGACATTTACAGATTGATGGAGGAACATGGATTAGATTCAGTTGGTGATTAAATATATCAGATCTACAACAGTAACAGACAGTGAACTCACCCCAGAGTCTCCAGTCTACAGTCTGGACTCTCCAGAAAACCACACAGCTGCTTCACTCCTGAATCCATCAGGTTGTTGTCACTCAGGTTCAGATGTTTCAGATGGGAGGGGTTGGACTTCAGAGCTGGCCCCAGAGAATGACAGCTGATCTCTGACAAACTGCAGCTCCACAACCTGAATAAAGAATAAAAGATGGAGATAAAATGATGAATAATTCAATGAGATGTGTTGAGGTTTTAAATGTTCAGCTCAACATCACTTTTATGTTTTAAATATGAAAAGAGTATAAATAAAGTAGGGGTCAGAGGGTCCCTGGTCGAGGGGAAATCAGAGACATGACATGATTGGCTCCTTTCTGAGGGAGAACAGGAGAAAAGGGTTTAAAGTAAATGGCTTCTCCCTCCTACAGGGCTACCAAACACAGTTCACCAACAAAATTCACAAAACACTCAGTTTGTCGATTCTACCGATTTCTTACACAAAGGAGCAGCAGTTTAGGCCAAACACTAGACCCAGTTGGTTGTGGGTGAATCGTTAGAGAGAGAGAGAGATTGCAGCAGGCAATCACACACACACACACACACACACACACACACACACACACACACACACACACACACAGGGGAAGGGACATAGTAGCATCACACATTCACAACAATAATGATCCAGGGTGATAACAGGGTGCACACTGGGTCTTGGGCCAAGCCGAGGCACTTCCTGGTCACGCTGTAAATAGCGCTTGGTGGCTTCTCATGGTCATGTGATCACGGACTACACCATTACGGGCTATTTGTGTAACATTTTGTGATCTGTTGTGTTTTGGGGGAATAGGGGAGTGTGGATTTTCGCCCACAGTTCGCTGAGTTGTGTTTTAACATCCTGTAATTTGTTAATCAGTTTGTCCGGGGGAGGAGCTCAGGGGTATTTAAAGGGAGCTCTGCTCTCTCAGTGATGAGTTCTGGTCTAGTGGCACTGTGGGCTACTAGTTGCCTGTTTAAGCTCAGCTTGAAGCTGATAGTGTGTGTTCTTGGGTGTGTCTGCTATCTGCCCTGACCTGTAAATATTTTTTCCTTACCTTTTTGGGGAATTTGACGCAAATAAAATTCACCACATACACGTTTTTCGACTGAACCATCATTTGCTATTCTATCAAAACGAACCGGTGACAATTCATATTCAGAGTAAATACCAACAACTAGTGATGGAGAAATTGAAGCTTTCTGAAGCATTGAATCAATCTGAAGCAATTGTGTTGAACTGGTTCAGTGTTTTGAAGCATTTGATTCAATTAAATGTAGCGACATCTAGTGGATAAAAGTATGCATAGTATCCGCAGTAAATGGAAATGGGTCATTAAACAGTGAGGCATTGTTTAACAATAAAGGATCTACAGTATGTGCATAGTAATGCTTGATTTATATTATTTCAATAAAATAATGACATGCTTGTGTGGTTGTGCCTTCATATAATACTGGATGTTTTAGATATATGCTTTTGAGTGACTGATAGAAATACAAAATAAAATAAAATGACAGAATAACAGAGGTGAAATGCTTGTGCAACTAGGGACTGTGGTGACAATGGCTGTATAAAATGCTTGTGAAACTGGGAAGGACCTCTCCAGCTTTGGAGAAAACCCTATTGCATGGCACAGATGTTGCAGGCATATATAAATATCGTTTGGGAAGCTTGTACAATTTCAGATTAATTGCCGCCCTTAAGTGCCAGTATTTTAAAGGGTCTTCTCTTCTGGAGAGGTAGGGCTCTGACAAATACCGCTGAACCTCTACTATCTCTTCAGCTGTAGCGTTTTAAACTCTCAAACACTAGACCTTTTATGGGGTAATAAGGTCAAAGTGCTCCCACATATAAGATGTGTCTCTTTCTGGTGGCCTTGCCTCCATCCTCCCTATATCTCCTATGTCTCCTCACTCTCAAACACTCATCACACACAAATCACACAAATACTTAATGCTCTCACACTCGCTGTACACTCACACTTTCTCTTGCACTAATGTTTCTCTGTATGTGTGCTAGTATGTATCTTTGTATGTATGTAGGTGTATAAAGGTATGTAAGTCAATCAGTCACACAGACAGGAAAATGCTCTCACTCGCTTCCAAACATTTAAATGGGAAATTGCAAAAATTCTGCAATTTTGAATAAAAAATAGTAAAAATTGGTGAGGCTAAATGAAAAATAAATACTTTATAGTACAAACCACTGGGCTCTGCCTCACCTGCCTCCCCTGGCTGCACGTCACTGAAGTCAATATATGTATGATGTGTGAATGCCTATGTGCCAATGTATTCAAGCTAATCTAATGTTATACTACTCTTACCTTTAACCTCACTGTCCCTCCTTCTGAATGGATGACCTATGCAAAACTCTCCTCTCAAAAAGCCACGACATTTAGAGGAGTGAGCCATTTATATGCATTGTGAGATGGAAAACCCTGCACTGAATTCAAAACTGTATATGCATGTGGCGTAATGAAGCATCATTTGAGTTGTCAGATGATTTTTCCGCTCTATGAAGCGAGGCATCGAACCCTCTTTACACGATACTTCTGCTTTGAAAGCTCAACGCTGTGTCGAGTGTCTGCTTCGAGCGTAACATCTCTACCAACAACTAACAGTGGACGTTTTCTCCAGTTTCTGCTGCAAACACTCGTCTTGAACTAAAGGACATTTACAGATTGATGGAGGAACATGAATTAGATTCAGTTGGTGATTAAACATATCAGATCTACAACAGTAACAGACAGTGAACTGACCTCAGAGTCTCCAGTCTACAGTCTGGACTCTCCAGAAAACCACACAGCTGCATCACTCCTGAATCCATCAGGTTGTTCTCACTCAGGTCCAGATGTTTCAGATGGGAGGGGTTGGACTTCAGAGCTGGTCCCAGAGAATCACAGCTGATCTCTGACAGACTGCAGCTCCACAACCTGAATAGAGAAAAAAGGATGAAATGATTGATGATCAGTCAGATGTGGTGAGGTCTGAAATGTGTCCTGATCAATGAGCTGTTCTCTAAAATGAGTAGAGTGACTTTGTCCTTGTGTTATTGTGGATCTTCATCATGTCAGCCTTCTACAGACATCATCCAAGATCAATAAGATGCTGCTGCTGATTACAGGATCAATATGAATGATCAGACATTATCAGTCAAGTCACTTTGAAATGAACACAAAACAAGGAAATCTTTGGACTTCATCACAAAACTTTATCACTGAAACAAATCTGAGTTCAGAGGATCTTCTGGATCCTGGGGCCCGTTGCACAAAAGTAGGATTCAGATATCTGGGATAAGTGACTAATCCTGGGATCAACAAATCTGAAACAAGAGCGTCCAGGCTTATTTGGTTGCACAAAAACCAAGCCAGGATGAGCGGACGTGGATTCATCAAGCCAGGTTTAATTAATCTTAGATCAATGCGCACACACGGCTCCTCAAGTAGAACCCACGATCGATCACAGATTCACTGATTCACCATAGCAACGGGAGCAGATAACTCCTCCCCATGGCAGCAGGACATACTGATGGAGGACTATGAAGAGGTAGAAGATCTAATTAAAAAGAAAGGAAACGCACACTCACTGCTCCCTGAAACATCACAATCCAAATAGTTCATTAACATCTCTGAAAACATAGTTGTACTCTGATTATGAAACAGATGAAACCACAAGTGAAACTGATGCAGATGTGAATGAAACTATGTGAATGCAACTCTATCTATCCATCCATCCATCCATCCTGCAGAATGGTGATTTCCCCAACAAATACTATGTTCAACCGTACATCGTACCTGCTACATTACCTCTACTTACAACAGTAAAAACAAAAACAAACACAAAACAAAACAACACACACACACAAGCAAAGCATTTTGATTTATGTCATAACATATCCTGCTTTCATGCAAGTGGATCATGGATGAGTTCATCCAGGATAACCAACATATCCTGGATTAATCCCTTATCCTTGTTTTGTGCAACAGCCCCAGATGTGACTCTTCAGCTCTAATCACAAACATTCATTGACTCCAACAACTAACAGTGGACGTTTCCTCCAGTTTCTGCTACAAACACTTGTCTTGAACTAAAGGACATTTACAGATTGATGAAGGAACATGAATTAGATTCAGTTGGTGATTAAACATATCAGATCTACAACAGTAACAGACAGTGAACTCACTCCAGAGTCTCCAGTCTACAGTCTGGACTCTCCAGAAAACCACACAGCTGCTTCACTCCTGAATCCATCAGGTTGTTGTCACTCAGGTCCAGATGTTTCAGATGGGAGGGGTTGGACTTCAGAGCTGGTCCCAGATAATCACAGCTGATCTCTGAAAAACTGCAGCTCATCAACCTGAATAAAGAATAAAAGATGGAGATAAAATGATGAATAATTCAATGAGATGTGTTGATGTTTTAAATGTTAAGCTCAGCATCACTGTGTCCTAACAGTCTTTAAGCTTCATTGACTCCAACCAGCTGAAAGTGAAAGGGTGCATGAAAGCAGGTTTGTAGGGGTTACAGTAGATGACAGGCTGAGGTGGAAACCACACATCAAACATGTACAGTCCAAAGGTTCAAGAAGCACTGCAGTCATTCACAAAGCAATACAATGACAGGATCAGAATCCTCTCTGCACACTTTACTGTTCAGTGGTCTCACTATATTTCCATTACTGTGCTGAGGTAGAAAACTTCATTCCATTCACTTACCATCCTGCAGAAAAGAGCAATAGGGACTATTGATCAGGTCAACTACTAGGAACACACTGATCCACTTTGATCCAATCAGAACTCCTGAAACTCACTGACATTGTATCTCACCAAACACCAATCATCATGTATGAGGCCAGAAACAGACAACTAGCAGAAAACATCCAACAACATTTAGAAATCAGGAGGGAGGTGATCAGTTAAGAGGGAACACAACTTCAAAACCTTAAACATAGCAACAACCGTGAAGAGTTTCTGCTCATCTGTTACTGGAGTCAAACTATGGAACAACCTCAGTGAGGAACTCAAGCAAAGTCCACATATCAACCAGTGTAAGAGAAGATACACAAATATGATGTTTAGAGGACACAGTCGATACAGTGTAAAATCTAAAGCACTTAAAAAAAAAAAAAAAAAAAAAAAAATTGTAAAAGAACTGTATTTTTCTGGCAGCAGAGGCGCTAGAAAAATACAGTGTAAAAAAAAATACAGTTTATACTTGTAATTTTAACAAGATTTTGCCTTATTTTCAGGTTGTTCAACATTTAATTCGAAACATTTTCACATTTTTAAACAATTAAATTACCTAGAAATATTGTAAATAAATGTTGTATTACGAATAATAATGCTTAAATTTACAGAAATGTGCTGTTATTAATCGGTTTAAATGACATCAGTTTAAGGGAAGAGATTGTATATTAGTTTATATTTGAATGTAATATAACAGTATATGACACAAAATAATGTGATTCAAATTTTTGTTTTGTGATTGCAAAACTATCGTATTTTCCGGACTATAGAGCGCACCTCGATATAAGCTGCACCCACAAAGTTTTTTTTTAAAACTATAAGCTGCTGACATCTACTGAACTGATTAGTTTAACTGAACATAACCAATCAGTTTCCGAACGGTGCCTGTAACATAAAAGTGCTGATCAAACAAAACAGAAAAGTTATGGGTTTATACATCCTCCTCCTGCGCACTGAAACCACTGAAGTCATCTTCTTCTGAAGTTGAACAGCCTGAGAAGAGCTTCGTCACATACCTTTTCTGTGTCTATGTCAGTGTTGCTCTCTGTGTCGCTGTCATCCCGGGGTAAAGGTGGCTGAAAATGATGCTTTTCGCATGCGGACAGTTTTTGTGAAGGATTTATCACAAAAAAAAAAAAAAGATAAGAAGAAACCGCATCTTTGCATAAGCCGCATGGTTCAAACCGTGGGAAAAAAGTAGCGGCTTATAGTCTGGAAAATACGGTAGATATTTGGTTAGATTGCAAGAATTTAAGGTTAGTTTTAGAAAACGTCAAATGGATATTTAATTGTTTTACGTTGTTTTAACGTTTAATTACAAATATTTTATAATAATGAAATTACCCATGAAGATGACAAATTAACATTGTAATATGAATAATAATGCTTATTATTACAGAAACGTGCTCTTATTAGTTAGTTTTAATGGCATTTTTTTTATTTAAAAAGGCTGTATACGACTATATTACATGTAATATAACAGTATGCAACAATAATTTGATCTTTTCAAAACGTGTCCAAAGAAGACCAGGCTGAACAAGAACAGCTACAATTTCCCATTCTCCCTATTTTTATTCAACCGTAGCAGGTAACCATTATTACAGCAATATTCAAAAATCTATTCAATTAAAATGACTGGATCTGAAACAAAACAAGAAAAAACAAAAAAACAATAAAATTCAACTGAACTGCTTATGAAAGAAAAAAGTAAATAAAAAAAAAAAAAATAGTTGAGTTACCAATTTACATACAAGGCAACCATAACGTGGTCAAGTCACCATACGTCAACAACACTGATTAGAAACTTCGTCAAACCTCACTGGAAATTAATCCCTACTCTATCCAGACAGTTGACGAGGTGTGGTATCCATACTTGAACTACTTGTTGACCATGGTGAAGTTTGAGCTGTAACCACCTGAAGAGAAGACAGAAAACATTAGCTGTTATTAAATAATAACAGCTAATCATTGTTCATCATTGTTTTTTCTTTCTCTCTGTAGATAAGTGGTGAGAGTTGATTTCATGGCATAAACTGGTGGTTAAGAACTCCACTCCTTTCCATGCTGAACTGTACAGTGAAGCAGTGCGCTGTGATTCCTCTTTCTCTCCGCCTGTGTCAGTCAGTTCACAAAAGTAAACGTAATGACTCAGTGTTAAGTGCTAAGCTAACGTTAGTGTAAATAAAATAAAAAGTGGTTGGTCTGGCTGACTACTAACACTCATAGATATGTATCTATGACTAACACTGGCAGACGCCGCCGGCCGTACTTTTGTCATCGTAGTTAGACATTTCAATTGACGACATGCTAGCGGATTGGTTTTGTCGACTGAGTAAAGTCAGAGGCATAGTGGTAAATAAAGCTAATACCACTAAGCTTCAGTTTGATACTTGCCTTCTGCCTTCGTCCTTCCTCCAGCCTCGACATTAGCTGCTGTTTGCTCCAAGTTTCTGTGACCAAACGGGAACAGCCGCGTGGTGGTTGTTGACCTTGTTAAGCATAACATCAAAGACGGATGTTCAGTGTCCCAACAGCCAAAGGCATGTCTTTTTCTTCTTCTTCTTTTTCTTCTCCAACCGTTTCTGTCAACCAATCCAAACAGGACCCGCGCTTTTCAAAGCACGCACTCCAATGACATGTCACGTTCACGTTTTTGTCTTTTGTGTTTGTGCAGTGAGACATTGCAGCAGTAAAATGTCACTGATTGTACGTGTTTTGTTCAGACATGATGTGTATTTCTAATGTTTTTTTGTAAAAGAACAGAAATATCATGTTTTCACACGTATTTTCACAGTTACAGCGATTTCATGTTATTTTACATTTGAAAAATAATTTCACTAACTAGAGCTTCTTTAGTAAATTACACTTAAAATGAGCTTCAGCTACTGAAACAATCACGTATAGTGTACTTGATAAGTTACTTTAGACGCACTTTCAACTTATGTCGTCCATAAAACACACTTATGTGAGTTGGGATAACTTGTATGACATTCACTGAACTTAACATTTAATTTATATTTATTTGAACAACAATCTGACTTCATTCTGAATCCAGAATTCTTCCACGCCCGACCACCGTAGCAGACTGGACAGTCGCTCGCCTCCAGCGCACCCTCACAGAGAAAGGCATTCAATTCAACCACCACGACAATAAGGCCAAACTTTTCAAACTTCAAAACTCCATCTCCGTCACTAGACCAACAACACACACCGACCCTGGTCTTCCGGTTCGTCCTCAACTCGTCGCCACGACGCCGTGAGCCGACGTCACCACTCAGCCAGCAGCAGCAAGATGAGGCCCGGATCCACCGGAGCTGTCCCAGCACGTCACTACTAGCGCGCATGCCAACACCACCACGCAGCCCTCAACAGCAGGAGGGGACTCATGCCCTCCAGCCATCTCCCTCCAGGGCCAGGTCATATTAATTCAACCTACACCGCACTTGTTTAACTTGGTTTCATTCTTCATCTCTTCCCTTCACCATACTCCCCATCTTCCCAGTGTCTCTCCCTCTTCCCTCCCTCCAGCCATTTCGAATCCTTCGACTTCCATAGTCCCTCCATCTTCACTCTTTTCCAACACCTCCTTTCCAGCAACCGCCAGCCATAGAAACCAGTTTCATCAGTTTCTCCGGTCACTCGTTCGAATCGGAGCCGCATCCACCCCTGCCAGCCAAGGCATATCCGACCACCTCATTAAATTCCTTGGCCACATTCACAACCATCACGATGACATTAGAAGAGCCCATCTCCAACTCGCCTCTACGAATTCTTTTGGGGGTCAAGGAGCTGGTGCTTCCAGAGATATGCCCCCATCCTGAATCTCACTCCCCGGGTTCCACACTTGTGTGGATGCTGGATCCCTCAATCCCTCTATCTCTTCTTGACGATCCCCCCATCGCTTCCCCTTGACCTCCGATCCCTTTATTACTTCCCATCAATCCCTCTGCTCCCTCCGATCCACAACCCATATTCCCTCTCCCTTAACTTGGCTGAAATAAACTTGTTATCCAACCGAGCGTGGTCTTGTTAGTGAAAGTCTCTTTATTTAAATCTCTGAGGTTTCCCTCATTTGCAATGATGTCGAGGTTCAACAACACAGAAATACAAATACAAACTCCACACTCCTAAAGTGTCCAGGAGTAATGAGAGTGTAGATGGTTCCATACTGTTGGTGCTGTTGGTTGTACAGGAACTAAAAGATTTTTCAGGGTGAATCCATGGGACTTGAAGGCTAGGACATTTGAGCGGGTGGAGTAAAGTCCTGTGGTCCAGTCCTGCATGGATGGTATATACGGTGCTAAATGACCAGTGAGGGCTTCAGAAATAAACAGATAAAAGTGTTTTTCCTGCCTCTGTGTGAGAGATGTCCAACCAACTTTGTTGAACTGAAAGCAGTGGTGAGTGTTGTAGGGATCCCCACTAATGAACCCAATAGACTGAGTGGAGGGGTCTGAGAGTGGTAGCAGCAGCATGCCTATAGACTGTGTCGCCATAATCCAGGACTGATGGAAAGAGATCATTGATTCAACCTTTTCTACAGAAAAGTTTTGTGGTGCGATTTTCAATGTGATGTTTAAAAATAAATTATTCATCAAGTCAGATACCAAGATATTTATACTCTGTGACTCTCAATATAGCGACCATGCAGCGTTGACAGGTGGAGACTGTTAGAATCAATACCTTTTGCTCTAGAACAAAGAGTTTCAATACATTGCTGCTGCAACCGTGACATTTCCCAGTTTAGGATAAATAAAGCATCCATCCATCCATCCATCCATCCATCCATCCATCCATCCATCCTGATTCTCAGTCTGCTGTTACTCCACAGTTTCTCCAGGCTCATCCTCTGGAAGCTTCATTCAACCAAACATGGAAGGAGTTGTTTTTTCGTCTACAAGGAATAATAAATAGGTTTAAATTTTATTTGTGTTTTGTTTGATTCCATGTATTTTACTGAAAATATCAGGAAACAAAATATCATACTCTTTAAACAGGTTGGATAAATTATTCGACAATTTTAGAAGGAGGGCATGGAGTTTAGACATTAAAGAAGCTAAGTGGGCAACAGCTGCTTTAAAAGCTCAGTCACAAACTATTATTACTGGAATTAAACTACTGTATTTCAAGTGGGTAATGAGGTCAAACACAACCTCTGAGAAACTCAGTCACTGGTCCCTGTCGTTCCACGGTAAAAGCACAAGTATTCAGGTACACTGCTTAGCAAAAGGTTCATATTTTTAATTCTTTTGTATTTCAGGTACCTATCCAGATAACTTTAAGACTCTGACTCTGCAGGCCAGGAGGTTGGTCGCTCTGTCTTAAGAGAGACGGAAGTATCCTCTACACAATCCTGGATCAGAGTATTACATTAGAAAAGATAACTCAGGGAATTAGGGCTAAATGACCAGAATCTGAAGAGGTGTGGGTACCCTTAAAGGAGTTTTTCATGAAACAGTAGATTAGATTTATCTGTCAGGCTACCGAGTGCCTCAGCTTCCAATTCATGTGTCTGCCATTATTATTATCATCATTATTAGTTTGTATTTATTTTGTATTTTTGTGTATGTGTGAAGTGAGGTCAGCTTGCATTTTATTGTGAAATGAGTTGACGTGTTATGTATGTTCCTACTGAAAATGAATAAAAGTAAAGAATAAAAGATGTGAGTTGAGAAGATCAACTCTCCAATCATTCATCAACAACACTATGGACGGTGTCCTCCATCTTGTCTCACTGGAGTCAGACTATAAGGGGATTTCTCCACAGAAAGAATGATTAGTGACACCAAGAACTCTGTTAATGTGAACACATGTGAAGACTGGACTTGATGTGGTTTGTGATCAGACCAACCACCGATGACTGAGGAGATACCTGCTGATGTTCAGGAACACGATGCTCCTTCATTTCAACTCTTTGCCCTCCTTTTCTATCTGACAGTCCTGACAAGAGAACTAATCTAAACTGGATCTCCATTCTTCAGAAGCCTGAGAAGAAAAGAAATGAAAACTGACCTCAGAGTCTCCAGGTTACAGTTTGGACTCTCCAGTCCAGCAGACAGATGCTTCACTCCTGAATCCTTCAGGTTGTTGTCACTCAGGTCCAGATGTTTCAGATTGGAAGACTGGCAGCTGAGAACTGAAGACAGAGCTTTGCAGCTTCTCTCTGAGAGGTTACAGTCACTCAGTCTGAAGAGAAAATGACAGAAAACCCTTTAACTTCTGTGACCAGCTGACAGGTTGATGTGTATTTATTGATGATGTACTTACTGAGCTTTGTTGGAGGCTTTGGCCACTGGCAGCAGCCTCAGAAGAGCCTCCTCTGAAGCAGAGTATTTCTTCAGGTCAAACTCATCCAGATCTTCTCCTGATGACAGTAAGATGAAGACCAGAGCTGACCACTGAGCAGGAGACAGTTTATCTGTGGAGAAACGTCCTGATCTCAGGGACTGTTGGATCTCCTCCACTAGAGAAACATCATTCAGTTCATTCAGACAGTGGAACAGATTGATGCTTCTCTCTGCAGACAGATTCTCACTGATCTTCTCCTTGATGTACTGGACTGTTTCCTGATTGGTCTGTGAGCTACTTCCTGTCTGTGTCAGCAGGCCTCGTAGGAGAGTCTGATTGGTCTGCAGTGAAAGACCCAGGAGGAAGCGGAGGAACAAGTCCAGGTGTCCATTTGGACTCTGTAAGGCCTTGTCCACAGCACTCTGATGGAGACGTGTTAGTTTACGTTTGAATCCAAAGAACTTCAGAGATATTCTTTTTGACAGCAGGTTGACACCATATTTGATAAAGGTCAGATGGACATGAAGAGCAGCCAGAAACTCCTGAACGCTCAGATTGACAAAGCAGAACACCTTGTCCTGGTACAAGCCTCTCTCCTCTTTAAAGATCTGTGTGAACACTTCTGAGTACACTGAGGCTGCTGTGATATCGATGCCACACTCTGTCAGGTCTGATTCATAGAAGATCAGGTTTCCTTTCTGCAGCTGATCAAAAGCCAGTTTTCCCAGAGACTCAATCATCTCCCTGGTCTCTGGACTCCAGTGTGGATCTGTCTCATCTCCTTCATCATACTTGACCTTCTTGACTTTGGCCTGAACCACCAAGAAGTGGATGTACACCTCAGTCAGGGTCTTGGGCAGCTCTCCTCCCTCTCTGGTTTCCAACACATCCTCCAGAACTGTAGCAGTGATCCAGCAGAAGACTGGGATGTGACACATGATGTGGAGGCTTCGTGATGTCTTGATGTGGGAGATGATCCTGCTGGCCTGCTCCTCATCTCTGAACCTCTTCCTGAAGTACTTCTCCTTCTGGGGGTCAGTGAACCCTCTGACCTCTGTCACCATGTCAACAGATTTACAAAGGATCTGATTGGCTGCTGCAGGTCGTGTGGTTATCCAGAGGCGAGCAGAGGGAAGCAGTTTCCCCCTGATGAGGTTTGTCAGCAGTACATCCACTGAGGTGGACTCTGTAACATCAGTCAGGATCTCAGTCTTGTGGAAGTCCAGAGGAAGTCTACACTCATCCAGACCGTCAAAGATGAACAGAACCTGGAAGTCTTCAAAGCTGCAGATTCCTGCTTCTTTGGTTTCAGTGAAGAAGTGATGAACAAGTCTCAACAAGCTGAACTTTCTCTCTTTCACCACATTCAGCTCTCTGAAAGTCAATGGAAATATGAAGAGGATGTCCTGGTTGGCTTTGTCTTCAGCCCAGTCCAGAGTGAACTTCTGTGTTAAGACTGTTTTCCCAATGCCAGCCACTCCCTTTGTCATCACTCTTCTGATTGGTTTCTGTCTTCCAGGTGAGGCTTTAAAGAGGTCTTCTTGTCTGATACTTGTTTCTGGTCTGTCTTGTTTCCTGGATGCTGTTTCAATCTGTCTGATCTCATGTCCATCATTGACCTCTGCAGTCCCTCCCTCTGTAATGTAGAGCTCTGTGTAGATCTCATTCAGAAGGGTTGTTTTTCCAGCTTTAGCAATCCCCTCAAACACACACTGGAACTTCTCCTTCAGACTTGATTTAAGTTTACGTTGACACCTCTCAACAGCATCTGAATGACACAACAACAGATAATCAGACCATCAGATGTTTTGTAGAGCAGTTTACTGTACACAGCATCAAGAAAGACTAACTGGACCCTTGGAATGATCTGCATTTACTCATAAACATGTCCTCACATCTCGTCAGATCTTCTTCCGAGTTACAGGTACAACCAAATGGGATCTATTTTATAGAATAAAACTAAAAGAGATTGAAGGAATTCAGCTTTGAAGAAGAGAGAGTATGTTCTAGTCATCTCAGCACCAAGTTAAGAATTCAACATGTTGAACACACTGAAGACAAATCAGTTTCAGGTGGATGAAGAAACTTTCCATCCTCACAGCTCCAGTAAACATTAACACAACCATGACCAGAGAAAGACATGGCCTCACCTTTCTGAGGAGGTTGAACAGAGGACAAACCCAGATGATGGGAAAGAGCAGGATCTATGGACTGAAGATGTCGGATGAACTTCTTGCAGGCCTCCTCTCCCTTTCTCTTCACAGTGTCAATGAAGTGGCGTACCTTGTCTGCTCTGACTGGGTTCTTCTCAGATATCGATTCTTTTTCTGACTCAGTCAAGACACCGTCTGTTACGAGGGCCTCCAGGAGCTGTGTAAGGACTTCTGGCGACACCCTTTTCACAAACTCAGTCCTCATGCCGGCAACCAACTTCTCTACAGGAACAAGGACACAAGCATCTCAGAGATTCTGTAACTTTCAGAGAAGTCATATTTCCTCTTTTCCCTGCAGGGACCCCTCAGTCTTACCTGCCACGTGAAGTCTTCAGATATCTAAAGATGGTTATATGAAGAGCAGTCACATGACTTTGATGGAATCAGTTTGAAACTGTTTTGGAGGAACAAGGATTTGAAGAGATGTGACCCCACCCTCATCTCTTTTCATCCCATCCCCTCCAACCCTTCTCATCCGTTCATCTATTTGTCTCATGGCCTGTCCACCAATAAACTTATTACCCTCAAGGCCTGGTCTTTGTTAGTGAAGTTATTGTGACTTAGGTTCTTTAACTAAACCACCCTCCATATCATTCTGTTTCCTGTGCTTACCTTTAAAGTTGTGTCCAGAACCTATCTCTCTCTGTCTGTCTCAGGTTTCAACCTCCACCTTCACCATCTCTCTCTTTTCTTTTCTTCCTCTTCCATCTTTCATTACATCCCATCCCCTCAAACAACTTCTTCCCCTCCCCCTCGGACCCTTCTCATTCCACCCCTGAATTCACCACTGTCAGGGGAAAACTTCATTATTCTATTATGTTAAACAGGTCTCTTTGACCTGGTCTTGTTTGTCTTCCTTCCATACACAAAACAGGGTTTACAGGGTTAGCTGGACAGACTGACTGCCACCACGGATGGTGATCGCCAGTGGACAGTGGTCAGATCATCCAACTGTCAACTCAAGATAACAGAGTAAAAACATACCTGCTGGAACGACGGCTTCATCGCCCACCTGTGGAGTTTCAGCCTGGTCCTCAGAGACCACATGGTCAGGTCTATAGGGCTGGAGGCTGCAGAGAGATGGAGGAGATGGTTTAACTGATGAATGGCTGACAGGTCTGTGTAGAGGTTTCTGAGAACTCAGTCATCTTAAACTCTGACAACATGTGAACATGTTCTCTGATCCACAGGAGTTCATTCTCAGGTAGTTTGTAGAGGATCTTCTGTTTAGTTGTAACATTGTGCAGTAGTACTGCAGTAATTGTACTTCTAGTAGTTGTTGTGTATGTAGTACAGTGGGACCAGGAGAACCAGTATCTCTCACCCCTGAATGTTTCTATCAACATCCTGTAGAAGTGACAATAAACCAGACTTGAATCTGTTGTAGAAGAAGTAAAACTAGTGACTATGAATGAAATCCTCAAACACTGAACTGGAACTAGACCATGCATAGAAAGATCCTCCTGGTGTGAGCAGGCTGTGATTGTTCAGCTGGATGTTACTGGTCCCAGTTCAACATCAGGCTGCTGCTCAAAGTTGATGAAGCTCCAGTCTAGACCTGGACTCTTAACGTTTCTGTCCAGTGTCCTGGTGTCTTGGACTGACGCATTTAACTAACAACACTTAGAGATGGTCCTCTCACCTCTGAGCTTCGCTCTGGTCCATGCTGCTGGATTCACATCAGCTCACACGTTGTCCTTCACCTGCAGAGGAAACACGCATCATTCATGGGAACATCCACTGGAACCATCTTTGCTGGTTGAAACTTCTACTATCAGTCCACTAGATGGAGCCATGGAGGACACACATGGTGCCTTCACTGACACCGAGTCTGACTGGAAGTTCCAGCTCTTTAATTTTCAGTCACTTCAACGTCTGGTTACAATATTTCAAAGATGTCAGCTGACAGACGAACATCTTCACTTCAGTCACAAGCTCTTTAAGAGGTGGAGTTAAAGTACTGAGTTACTTTCACCACTTCCCCACCTCAGATGAAAACCTCAAGACACTAAAAACTAGATAAAAGACCAACTGAGTGGTTGAGGGAAATGTTCAAATACTTATGAAAGATTTATTATTGTATCTCTTACTACTCCTAATCATCATATCATCAGAATATTTCCTTATACCAACTATACAGTGCATCTCCTACTCTCATTTTTTACAGCATATGTTCTAGTAGCTATCCATTTTTTACAGTGTGATGTTACACTGTAGTTCTTGTACGTGGTGACCAGAGGGCAGTGACCACCCACCAGTCAGTCTGTCAGTGCAGTAATGTGTTCATCTTCTGATGAATGCTGTAGCTAAAACGCTGCAGTCAATGAACATACGTTTATGGGATGTGGACAGTTGTAGTTGCTGACAGTGATCATCATAGTAAACTGACTTCATGCAGTTCATTGCTTCACTACCAGAGCAAAACAAATTTCCAGTGTAAAACATGGTCATGGGGAGGCGCACTGTCCTGCTTCTGATCCTGGTCTTAGTCTTCCAGGTGGGAACATCAGCTTTAAACCACATTACAACTGAAACTGTCTCCAACCTCCATCAAAGAATTGAATGGAATAAAAGAAGTTGTGATGTCAAAACTGATCTTTTAAAGAAGTGAAATCAGAGAAGAGCTTCACTACCGTCATTCTCCTTCATCTAAATGACGCTGTATCTTTCTAGTGTCTGTGTGGAAAGATATCATTGTGTTCAGTTATGTGCAGCATGTAGCATCTTATCTTTTCATCAGAACAACCCTCACCTCGTTATCAGGAAAATATTCTTTCAGACTGGTCAGACCGGTCAGAGTCAGATACTTTAACTCAGCCACCGATGCTCATTAAAGGCTTCACTCATCATTGATTAATGTCCAGCTTTACTCCAATAGGGCACATTATAGCTGAAGGTCTGTGGGATGAAGTGGGGACATTTAAACTGCTTCAGAGATCACTTCATAGTTTCATGGAAGTATTTTCTTTTTCAGGTTTCACAGAGTAAAAAGGTCTCATTCCATTTAGTTTGATTTCACGTCCACAGCTTTTATCTCTATCAGTGACTAAAACAATGAAACCTTTCCTTCAACCACCATCACCAGCCTCTACCCATTTCTCATTCAGCTCCTTCAGCCAGACTCTAAACATGCAGCTCTGACTCTTAATGAAGAAAACATTAAAAACTGATTCATTACCTTCAGAGGGATGTTGACACGGAGAAAATTATCTGAGACTTGATCCTGGTGACAGTGAAACTAGGAAACACCCAGGGAGCTGCAGGAGGAGGAGACACAATCAACCCAAAGACAAAGAGGAGGAGGGAGTTAAAGTAATGAACAAACAACAGTTCTCAATCACAACTAAACAACAAAGTGTCTCTGTGTCCATTAAACTGACTTCATGCATGTACAGTAAAAAAGTATATCTCCTTGTACCCATTTTATACATATATCGTGTATCTCCCTTTAGTAATTTTTACAGTGTATCTTGTAGTTTCTATTTATGATAGTTTATCTGGTATTGTCCGATTTCACAAGTTCTCACCTAGCATTCATTTTTAACAATCACCTAATTTAACTGTGCTTCCTCAGTTGTCATTTATTGTGGCCACAAGGTTGCTAATGCTGAACCCGCTGGTGGACCCAAGAAGTGAGCAGAGCTGTCAGGCTGAAGAAGGAGGTCTACAGGGCATGGTTGATCTGTGGATCTCTGGAAGCAGCTGGTCGGTACCAGATGGCAAAGAGGTCTGCAGCCAAGGCAGTCGCTGAGGCAAAAACTTGGGCGTGGGAGAAGTTCAGTGAGGCTATTGAGGAAGACTGTAGGTCAGCTCTGAAGAGGCTCTGGCAAATCGTCCGGCACCTCAGGGATGGCAGGTGTCAACCCTTCCACACAATCTTTAGTGGATACAGGGCCAACTGGGACTATTGTCCTGTGGTGGAAGGAATACTTAGGGGAGCTCCTCAGTCCCACCGACACATATTCCTTTGGGGAAATAGAGCCAGAGGACCTAAGGCTAGTTCGTCCAATCACAGGGGCAGAAGTCAGGGTGATGGCCAAACAACCCCTCAGCGGCAGACCCCCAGGATAGGATGAGATCCATCCTGGGTATCTTAAGTCTCTAAATGTTGTACGGCTGTCCTGGCTGAGACGCCTCTGGAGTGACAGACCAGGATTTTTGTCCCCATCTTTAAGAAAGGGGACCAGAGGGTGTGTTACAGCTATTACTTCTGCTGGCTGCTGGCAGCTCAGAGTCAACACACAGCACATCAGACCTCAGTCCAGACCAGGAACCAGGAATCAGGTGTGTCAGGAACCAAGAAGCTGAACTTTGTAATAAACACATTCAGGAGGAGGAGGAGGTTTGGAGTCGGGGAGCTGGATCTCCTCATACTGAAACACAATACAGAGTACCACTTAGAGTACTACATAGAGTACTACTTAGAGTAGTGGTTCTCATCTGGTCTGGGATCAGGACCCACCGCCGAGAAAAGCCAAGACCCAAACCACTGAGAACTTTCTACTCCTCAAATGTTTTGAATGAACAGATTCAGCTTCTTCTGTTTTTATCCACAAACACAAAATATATGAAACAAATTCAAAATGATTCTAGTTCACAGAACCACTGACTTAGAGCGTCAGTGAGCATTAGCATTAGCAGCCCTTCCATTCTAACAGGAGGTTCGTTTACCTGCACAGTCTCCAGCCTCTCAGGGTTCTCATCGATGGGACCTGAACATTTGTTCTCTTGGAATTTGTTGACTTTCCTCTTCAGAGACACAATCAGCCCTGAGAACACAATGTCACAGCTGAGTTAAACTCTACCCGTCAAAAGTTTCACCCCAATTTCTTCAGTTATTGCTGCAATCCAAGTTGTTCAATTACAATAAATATCTTGAAATGGTACAAAGGTAAATGGTGAACTGGTGAGGACCAACAGACCAACTCCAACATGAATTTCTGTCCCACAGAGAAACTGCACAGAGAGTTAAGGTGTCAGTGGGTAGTTTCCTTCACCATCAAAGGGAAACTCAGAAACCGGGGGAACTCTGACAGGAAGAGGTTTGACTGCAGAACCAAAGCCACGACTGAACCAGAGGATGAGTTTCTGAGAGTTAACAGCTATGTGACAGGCGGCTGTTCAACAGGACAACAGCTCCATGGTGGTCGCAGTAGGAGAGTCTCAGGGAGGTTCAGCTATGAAGAGAAGACTCGTGGTTTGTTCCATTTATCTCCGAGCTGGAATGACATTACTCCCGAGTTATCAGTGCTCTAGTTAGAGACATCTGAAAACAACATGGCCGCCTCCACCAAAGCTCTGGCCTCGTCCCAAGATAACTGACTATGTAACTAGACTTAGACTAACTAAATCTAAGTCTAAGTCTGTGTGCACAGGGTGTATACAGAACGAAATTTCGTTGCATATGGCTCAGGACAATATAATAAAATTACAATAAAAAAATAGATAAAATACAATATAAAATGCAGTAGCGATGTAGCTCTATAGGTTGACATATATCATAGTGCAAAAATATGTTTAAAAATGTTTAACTGTGCAAAATAGTGCAGCCTCCACACCACACAGAGGCAGCTAACTAATATTATTACTATCATATTCAACTAAATTTAGACTGTTTAAGTTTCACTAATTGTAATGAACAGATAACTGTGTTTCAGTTCCAGATAACTGCAACCACATGAGGCAGAAATCTATAAAAATATTTAAAAATTATCGAAAGAAATCCACCATTGATCCCAGTCCAGCATCATGGTGTTTTTATGATGAGGTCTGTTTTCAGCCGTTGTTATCATGACATGGGCTTGTTGTTCTTGTTTCTTTTGAAGATAGTTCTTAATGGCCTTGGTTGGATGTTTGGGCTCTTTGTCCTGCTGCAGAATAAATATGGGGCCAGTTGTCCTCCTCCCTGATGGTCTTGATGATGGATCAGTATCTGCACTGAGGACCATTAATCCTGACCAGGCTCTCCCGGAGCCTCCACCATGTTTCACTGTTGCCTGCAGACACTCGTTATTGTAGCTCTCTCCAGTCCTTCACTCAACAAACTGACAAATTTTCCACATATTCATCACATCATCTTCACACAGGGAAATAATCTTGATGTGTTTTGCTGCTTCCTGGCCATCTATAATCCTCAACGTCGCCCATTTCTCTGTGCTTTTCAGAAGAGCTTGAAACAAGAGTCTGCTTTGGAATATTTGTCTGGGAGAGGCCTTGCTGATGTAGTAGAACTACACTGACTTGTTGCCGTGCTCAGTCTTACTATAGTGTATTTACCTGTGACATGAAGCTGTCTTTCATAACCTCACCTTAGTAGCAGAGTTCGTCTCTTCCTCACCCAGTTTGAAGCCTCCTACACAGCTGTTTCTGTTTCAGTTAATGACTGCGTTTCAACCTATAACTATTGATGCTGGTTTGAAGGCAAAGAGTAGTAACACCAAATATTGATGTGACTTAAATTTGTCTTTCATTCACTCACTTTGCATTTTGTACATAAAACGATAAATAAACAGTAATTTGTTTTTTCAGCATTCTTAGATTACAGCATTTTCAGACTGAAAAATTTGCATTGTTCTGATATCATATAATATAGTATACTGTACTATTCATTGTTTATATTGTTTTCTATTGTCATTTGTCATACTGTATCTCCTATTTTCCATTTCTGACAGTGTATCTTCTAGTTTCCATTCATGAGATTGTGTGTCCTAATATCAATTTTTTACAGTGCATCTCCTAGCATCCAATTTTGAAAGTGTATCTCCTGGTATCTGTATTTCTTCGACTATCCTTTGTTGTTGTTGTTTTCTTTCTCCTATTATCCCTTTTTAAATACTGTATCACATAGTAGTATGCATTTTTACAGTGTGTTCTCTGTTCTAATTTTATGCAGTGTATCTCACTTGAGTATTTTTTTTTTACTGTACATCTGCTGGGACTGTGGAAGCTTTTTTTAAGGTTTATCATCTACAAATCAGCTTTGGAATAATGTATCTCATACTATAATTTTGTTTTGTTTTTTGTTTTTGTTTACAGCGTATTCTGGTGTTAATGTACAGTATTTAAAATGTATCTCCCATTATGCATTTTTTTACAGTGTATCTCATCATAGCAACTTAAAATTGTATATATTGTAGGGTAACAAAAGGCCTAAATAAGTATAATGGGTTTCTGTCTATATTTCTGTCTATAATGTTCAAATATATTTGAACATTATAGACAGAAATCAAGTCTATCACATAAAATCTCAGGTTAGAAGAAACATATTTAAGGCCTAAAGGAAACAACAAGTCTGATACAAAAGACATTGAAGGTCAAACAATCAGTTATGTGCCATTTGTCTTTTTCTTTAACCAAAATTTTAGGGCAACTGAAATACAGGACTTTCTTAAGGACAAGTTTAACGACAACGAAAAAACACTGAAAGATTCCAATCAATCAATAACATGAATTAATTCCCACAGATAAAGACCTCAACAGTCCAAACAGGTCAATACATGTCCAAGGCCCCACAGCACAACAAATCAATCTCAATACATGGTGACATGGTGGTGTCATCAAAGTTTAATGTAGTTTTGTATATCAAATAATGTAAGTGTGTGAGTGTGAAGGATAAAGAGAGGGAGAGAAGGCAATGGGAGAACCTGCGATTGGGAGAGTTGGTTTCGGGAGTAGTAGGCCATCAGTCCACAGATTGGAGGGTAGTCCTGGTACCAGAAGACTTCAGTGCACACTGTTGCTGTGCTAGGATTTCAGAGACCCCATGGCTCCAGAGTACAAATGTTGACTAAATTCACCCACTCTGGTTACCTCTGAGTTTCCTTCTCCATCCTTGGCAGATATATCTTCCTTTTAGCTACTTTTTTGGGCAGTACACTCCTTCTGTTCCCCTCAACAAGCCTTCTGTTCTCTTCCTACACTTCTCTTTGCCTTCCCATTGTTTTCCCCCCTCACTCAGCTCACAAGTGTCAACAATTACTAATTACTACCATCTCCTTCCTTACCCCACTCCCACTCTCTCTCTCCACACTACTGCACAGCAGGAATCACCTGTCTGCTATAATATGTGTATTTATATGTGTGTGTGTGTGTGTGTGTGTGTGTGTGTGTGTGTATTTGTCATTATTAGGTTTATAAAAAAGGATTCAAGCAGAGGACTCCACGTGGTGCATCTCACGCAATGCTGAGGACCAGAACTGTGTTACAGTAACTGAATGAAGTAGCCAACTCTGCATCAACCTGCAGCCAAATGAGCCACAATATCTGGTAGTAACCTCAATCTGCGTGGAAGTTTACACCAAGACCAAGGCCAATGTGCTAGCAGGCCACTGCAGCTGAAGTGACGTTGTCTGCATGCAGGAGAGCCCACAAAGAGCTCATATTCCAACACAGACCATCTGCCTACCATCTTCATCATCGTATCAACCATCTGTCAGTCCCTTCTGATGACCCAACCTACCATCTAAATGCAAGAACAAGTATATCGGCGAGACTGGGGACTTTAACTCACATACAATGTAAATGACGAGTACCAGAAGAAGCTGATAACAGGTGTCACCTTTGTTTATCTGTCAGTGGTATATGACACCATCCAACACAGGCTTCTGATGAAAAAACTACTTGACATGACAAGAGATGTTAAACTATGTAACATCATTAGAAATTCTGAACTGCCTGCATGTTGGAGAAGGGCGGCGCAAAGCATCAATGAAGAGGTGGAAGTTAACGACATCTGACTCGTATATGTGGAGAGCTCCAAACCATGGAGCATGTCATGCAATGCAGCCAGACCCCTCGTGTACTGGACATGACCTGGGCTAGACTGCGTCAACCACTGGAGGGACATGATGTAGAAGACAGAAGGACATGAAGAAGAAGATCTTTTTTAAAAAGCATTTGCTTGTTGTCATTTCTTACAGTGTGTTGTTTAGCTGCAGTTCCAGTGTATGCGGCATGAGAAATATTTTTTCATTTTGTAAATCAAACAATGAGAAGTACTGTAAAACAGGGTAATGAGGAAATACACTTTAAAGCATGACAAGTAGATGCACTCTAAAAATGTTTTCAAGAAATTGCCAATAAGAAGACACACTGCAAAACAGTATGAGATATGCACGAGGAGATTCACTGTTAAACTTGTTGATATGGCAACAAAGAGACGCAGAAAACGTGGCGATAAGGAGATACGCTGTTAAAAAATTTAGTACTATAATTTGCATTGCCAAAAAAGCAACCATGCAAAGCACTGTAAAATATGTCTTCTAAAATATATTGAAAGTACTGAAACTAGCCACATCAACACTACTGACCTCCTGACTGCCCCCACTGTCCAACTCAGTAACAGAGACCCTCATCCACTCATGGACTACTGCAGTGGAGTCCTGTCTGGCTACCAAGTGAGGCTCTGGACAGGTTGCAGTATGTTCAGGATGATAACCTGACCCTTATATTGCATGGCTCGACATGTTTTAATTGACATATTGGCACTTTTTATGTAGCACTTACTATTTATACCTACATTACATCACATTACATTTACATAATTTTTGTTCACCTATTATTCACAGTAACCTACTTACTCATCACTTTTAATCAATATGACTCATGGACACCAAATTAACTAATGCCCTGGCTCCTTCTGCCCAGTGACCCAGCCACACTCTACAGGTACATTAAATAAGGGCAATAGCCTAGACTATGACCAGACCTGTAAGCCAGTGCAAACAAGAAGGAATGATCCCCTCACTGCTAACCACAACCATAACCTTTATCTCATCAAACTAACCTTCATCAAACAACTTCACTGGCTCCAGCTCAAAACATGCATCACTTTCAAAATCCTCCTCCAGACCTACAAATGTCTCCACTCCCTGATCTCCTTCATCCCTCCTCCCACTCACAGTCCATGTGCCCCACAGACAAGGACCTGCTTTCCATTCCCCGTAGATGTGCTATAAAACATGACAGAGATACTGTAAAAGCAAAGTTTTGAAACATGGCTTTCAACACTGAAACAGACTACCAGGACGTACACATAGCAACAAAGAGATGCACTGTTAAAAATAAATAAATAAATAAATAAATAAATAAATAAATAATAAAAAAAAAAAGACCATAAGTGGAGGAATTACACTGGAAAAATTAACACATGAGATTCACTTTTAAAAAACTGACACACTGACACACACAAAAAACTTAACACACTGTTAAGAAATGACCAATTAGGAAACACTGTAAAACATGATGACTTGACAATGAATGGATGTGCTTTCAAACATGAGACCTTGTAAACCACAGCAATGAAATGACTAAAATGATATGCACTTTGAGAATGACGATGAAAAGATATAACATTGCAATGAAGAGATACACTGGCTAACATGGCTAAAGAAATTCACCATAAAAACGACTACTAAAAGATAGTTAAGAAATGACCAGTAAGGACACACTGTAAAACATGAAAATATGATGGTAACGAGGAGACCTGTGAAAACAAGACAGACTGTAAAACATGGTAACAAAGAGACACACTGTCAAAAATTACAATACAGCAATGATGAAATACACTGTAAAAGGGAACAATAATGCAAGACACATTTTTTAAAGAAATGACTACCAGGAGATGCACTGTAAATAAAATGAATGCAGAAGATGTAAAAATGATGACTAAAAGATACATTGTGAGAAATTTACCAAAAAGAAATGCATGAGATTCATTTAAAAAAATAAATAAAATAAAATTCATTGTTACTGTACGATGTTACCAATTCTTGTTTTCCTCAATAAAGTTCCACAATAAAGTGTTGTCAAATGACGGCTGTCCAGTCAGTTGTTATGGAAAGCAAGGTTTACTCTTACCCAGGGAGAGCAGCTCTGTGTACAACAGGAAACAACTCTGTCTCTCCTCCATATTCACATTCTTTTATAGCAGTGCACAAACATGTTAAAATGACAATTATACAGAACATGTGAGCGCATCTTTTCCATGAAATTTCAACCTCTTCTTAGACAGGAGGTGAGAAGATCAAGACGACACAACTAAAGGTCTTCAGTGTGCACACCTGCACATAGAAGATGCAACATAACATCACACTTATGATGAACTTTTGGTGAACTTCTGCTGAACTTATTTTAACTTGTTATGAACTCATGTAGGCTGAGGCTGTTGCGTTTTTTGCTGTTAGACCTCCACCCATTTCGAAAACATGCCAACCATCACAAGGCAGTATTTTTTACCCTCACTTGGCCTCAATTTAATTCAATTAAATCCATCATAATGTGTTGAAATGGTTTGTTTGGTGGAGGATGTGCTGCTGGGTGTTACAAACCCCCAGCTCGTTACAGGGAAAGGGAAGTAACACACATACAATCTGATGACAAGATTGTGATAAAGGTGTGTATTTTATTTACACAGGTGCTGATAAATCAAATGAAGAAATATAACAAAAAGAGGACTCCTGGAAAATAAAACAGAGCTTTCTGTCTCAGGACTAATGTGAAAGTACTGGTGATAATAAACATAAATGTTTCTAAAACAAAACCTAGCTAGCTGCTCTAGTGTGCGCACAACCAAAAATACATAGGTACAGCTCCTCTATACCTAGTGTTTCTAGGCAGTTGTGAAAACTAACCATGAGTGCAAAAACCAAAACCATTAACAATGTATAATCTCACCCTGGCCCAAATCTGGGACACACACAAAGTTCACTTTTCTAGAAACTCTTAAGACCAAACGAAGTTGTCGGGGAGGGTGTCTGCCAGCATCCGTCAGGCCCACCCGGCTTTTATAGCTGTCGAACGACTGTTGGCTGGGGCCCGAACCAATCAGCTGGGAATCTGCTCCGGACGGGGAAGACATGCCCACTGGGACACGCCCATTGGTGACGCTCCACAAGACACCTAAGAAGAAATACAGACAGAGACACACACACACACAAGCACACGCATGCACACAACGAAAAGGGAGGGAAATACAGCCAACTTTCATGGCCGTAACACGTGGTGTGTGAGGGATTTGGTTTTACCTGGACTGTTTTGTGCACAGCTCATGCATTTTGAGCAATAATCTGCTGCCAAATATGTGAAGCCTTTTGTAAACCAACATTTTTGTACTGATGCACACATCCCTCCTTTTGACACATGGTCTAACCCATGCGTCAACTAGGAATAAGCAGGATGGAGAGTTTTAAGCGTGCCGGGTTTGTGATCTGGACCATACCAAACGCCGTCAAGACAGGAACAGCCACTCTTCGACCAGAGTGATCATTCAGCAGGTGTAGAAAGGGAAAAGAGATCAGAGAGGGAATCAGGAGAAAAAGTGAGGAATGGAGCAGAAAGGAGGGTAGCAAAACGAGAGGAAGTGGGTTGTAATGCAGCTGCTCTTGCGGTGGCATCTGGTCATGCGTTTCCTCTCGAAACTGTGTCTTTGCCAAATATGTGAGCCATGCATTTGCATCATGCAACTTGTGATGGTAGAGTGGTAGCTTCCAATAAATATGCAACGAGAGTATGGCTAAGAATAGGCTTGCCATCTGATTCGAAGACCTTTCTCTTTCCAAAGTGCTCCACAATCCTGAACCCTGCAGTCGGTGTAAATAGTGACTGAATGTGATTCAGCCAGTGTGCATTGTTAGTGCCACCAGCTCTGCTGCCTAGGGCTAGGTAATGAGGAGGGAGAGGGGAAGATTCAACAATCCCGTGATCATCAAAAACAGCATAGCTGTCATGTCCGCAGCCCGTATCAAGATTCCTGAAAGCAGAACCATAAACACAAAATCAGAGTTAGTCAGGGGCATGTCAGACAGATCAGGATGTGGGTAACAAATTTGTCGTAATTCTGACAACAGTGCTGTTCTCCATCCCCCAGGAGGGGAAGAAGAGTCACAGGGTTCAAAGTTTAGAACTGTCACAAGGGGAAGTCCCAGGAGGACAGTGTGATAGTGCAACCAACGTGCAGCTGAGACAAGCAAATAATGAACTTAACTATGAATACAGATTAGTGCACATAAATCAATCATCAAGCTAACGTTGGGGATTATAATAAAAATCTGTTCTCAAACTGAATTTGTGAATTTAATTATAAATATTTCACAATTGACAAAAATGAATAAACATTATCACGTACGGAAAATGCTCATGAAAAGAAATATTAATAAATGTATAATCTTAAAATGACTTCAAGGATCTAAAAGTTTCCTCTGAAAAACTCATGTGGCTTACCAGAGTTGCTAAGAAATTACACATTTAAAATTTATTATCAGAAGATACATCGTCAAAAACAAATAATCAATAAAGAATACACTGTAAAAAAACACCAGATTGAAAAAATTGAACACCACAAAATACACTGTAAAAAATACTCCACTGGTGCAGATTTGTCTCTCTCTGGTAGTGGAGTGATGAACTGCATGAACTGTCCTCCAGCGTTCACTGTCAGGAACTACAACTGTCCACATCTAATGACACATGATACTCCAAACACACAAAGACTCAACTCAATGAATGACCAAATATCAAAGTTCTACAACTCCACACAGTCATCGCACTCTTTTCTGTCTCTACTGCTGTGAACCTTTATACAGTTCACACAAACAACGTGTCAAAACAAAGCACAGTCCACAGACTCCTGACATATCCATCAAATTTCTATCTATCAAAGTATCATCTATTGGCTCCAACAACTCAAATGGGGCATCATTGACTCAATTCAACCAATCCTTTTAGAGATGAAACCTGGTATATCCACAGGCTGCTGACGTAGAGCAAATATATAGCATAGCATAATATATAGCAAATATACATTACAGAAATATACAGAGGTCTGGTTCAATTTTTAGACTTAGACTTTAATGATCCACAAGGGAAATTAATTGATCATAGTAGCTTAATTGACACAAAAAGATGAGCTGTTATACAGCTGGATACAATAGGGAATAAAGGAAGTTCTGTAGCATTCACTATGGCAGTGGAGCTGAACCATTGTGCTAGAGAATGAACTCCTCTGACCTTCTAATGTTTGAAGTAGTGGATGGGATGGATTATCCACAATGGAGAGCAGTTTATCCAATGTCCTCCTGTCCCTCACTGAGACAAATGATTCCAACTCCCTACCAGCCATATGTCCAGCCTTTTGGATCAGTTTGTTGATCCTACTGATGTCTTTTTTGCTGGTACTACTCACCCAACAAACCACTGCAAAGAACAGGGCACTCGCAACAACAGACTGATAGATCCTGATATTCCTGAGAATGTAGAGTCTACTCAGGCCCTTCTTGTACACAGCATCACTGTTGTCCCTCCAGTCCAATCTGTTGTTCATGTGGACTCCCAGGTACTTGTAGTGGTCCACTTCCACCTCCAGGCCCTGGATGGTGATGGGCTCCACTGACTGATGCTCTTCCTCCTAAAATCAATGACCAGCTCCTTGGTCTTGTCCACATTAAGGGCAGTGGATCTGTATGCATCTTTTGAATTAGCATACAGTAGATCCAGATTTCTATTTTATCAGGTTGCACAATTTACAAACTGATGACAAGTTGGCAAAACAGTGTCCAAGGTGTTATGATTTAAATCCCCAGAAATGATAACAAGAGCCTCCGGGTGTTTGGACTGCCTAGCAACAGTGGCATGGATCGCATCACATGCTGTTTTCTTGACAGCTGAAGGAGGGATGTAGACTCCGATAAAGATGAAATTGGTGAATTCCCTTGGTAAATAATAAGGAGGCATTCCCAAAGCTAAAAGTTCAATGTCCTGTGTACAGACACGCTCCTTCACAGTTATATGAGAGGGACTTCTCCATCTCTTGTTAACAAAAAAGGTCCAGAAAAACGAAATAAACGCAGCTTAAAAGACAAAAACATGATAATAATAAAAAAAAATATATTATTATTATTATTATTATTTTTAGTGAAACATATATTTGTAACTTGAGAATATTCAGATGGTTCCTCAAAGGCCTGAACCTAGTCCTAAAATTTTGGAACTCTGCAGAGTATGTGTTCACATACTAATGCTACTGATGCTCACATACTGATGTTGTCAAGGTGTGTTCATAATTGTATTTCTTTCAGGTCAGGTCAGTTTGTTAAGAACCAGTCAACGGGCTCGTAGCATCATTTGGGTGCTTGGTGGCTAGAGGCCAGTCCTTTGAAGACCTGGGGCCGGGGGCTACCTTTGTTGTTTTGTAGCCTTGGTGGACTCATTGTTGTTTGTTTGATGGTTTGTTGCTGTAACTGCAGTGATTTGGAAGTGAGGAGTTGGTGGAAAGCTGCTTAGGTTAACAGTTTGGTTTCTGCTGTGGCTGTTAGCTGTCACTCATCAACATGGAATTTAAATTAGAGGAGTTTGTTGTATCTTCTACCTTGGACGTGTTGTATCGGTGCACAAAGGTCAATTTATTGATGGCTGATGGTTACGAGGTTGTGAGAAGAGAGAAGACATGGAACAAATGTCTCCACAACATGAGGAAGGACTGTTGATGCTGGCAGGTTGACATGTGTCTGAATCATTGATGAGGGACTGGACTGGATTTGTTGGAGCTCTGTGAAGAGTTGAAGTGCAGCTCTGTTAATGGTCTTAAATGGAGACCATGTGGATGAAGCTCTCCTCTCCACCTCCCAGTAACATGGTCCAGTCAGAGTCTGCTTCACCCTCTGGATCATCAGGACACAGCTCATCCCCTCTCAACATACATCCTCCTGGTTAAAACAATGACTTCTTCCACCTGTAGAGAGGACGAGAAAGAAAAGAGGGGGTGAAGGAGTGTTTCCCTTCATCATCACATCCAGTAGAAAGAGCAGCAGGGACTTGAGTCCTGTTCAGAGCAGCAGTGGAGCAGCTGTTGAGCTCAGCCAGCTTCCTTTCAGCTTCATGTTAACGTGTTGGAGTGAACACACACAGACCTGCAGAGACTTTTAGCATCAAGTCTGTTTCCTCTGCACATTTCACTAAGAAACTGCTGAGAGTACTGAACGCTTCATTACTGCACCAACACTTTAGTGATGGATTTACTGCTGCTCCATGGAAACAAAGATCAGCTGACTAAGAAACTCATGGTTACTAAATGTAACGCTGCTTCTGTGATGTGCAGGCTTCAGTCAGACTGATCTCAGAGCTGTGATCAGTTGTTGATCAGATGTGATGAATGACCACCACTGTCTCTATACATCTTGGAAGGCTGTCAGCTGGAATCCAGCTTTATTTCCTGGACACATCAACACAACAACAACAATCGTCTTCACATCAACTCAAACACATGATCACAACAAGCTTCTGGCTCATCTGATTGGCTGACTGTTGTCTCTCTCTCTGTCTTTCTGTCCAATCCTGAAGCCTGTCTCCATTCTCCTCTCACAGCTTCACTGAGAAGCTGCAGGTTTACAGGAAACACTGGATCTTTGGTACTAACTGTGTTTAGGACGATACTGATGAAAGCAGCATGGACTGACTGGAACCCTCTACTCACCACAGAGTCTCCAGTTTATAGCCTGGACTCTCCACAAGATCAAGAAGCTGCTTCACTCCTGAATCTTTCAGGTTGTTGAGTCTCACGTTCAGATGTTTCAGATGGGAGGGGTTGGACTTCAGAGCCGAGACCAGAGAATCACAGCTGATCTTTGACAAACTGCAGCTCCACAACCTGAACAAAGAATAAAAGATGAAATGATTGATGATCAGTCAGATGTGTTGAGGTCTGAAATGTGTCCTGATCAATGAGCTGTTCTCTAAAATGAGTAGAGTGACTTTGTCCTTGTGTTATTGTGGATCTTCATCATGTCAGCCTTCTACAGACATCATCCAAACGTCAGCACAACATTCAGACTATTGATGACAACACAGATCAATAAGATGCTGCTGACATCATTGCAGGATCAATATCAATGATCAGACATTATCAGTCAAGTCACTTTGAAACAAACACAAAACAAAGAAATCTTTGGACTTCATCAACAAAACTTTATAACTGAAACAAATGTGAGTTCACAGGATCTTCTGGATCCTGATGTGACTCTTCAGCTCTAACCACAAACATTCATTGACTCCAATAACTAACAGTGGACGTCTTGAACTAAAGGACATTTACAGATTGATGGATGAACATGAATTAGATTCAGTTGGTGATTAAACATATCAGATCTACAACAGTAACAGACAGTGAACTCACCCCAGAGTCTCCAGTCTACAGTCTGGTCTCTCCAGAAAACCACACAGCTGCTTCACTCCTGAATCTTTCAGGTTGTTCTCACTCAGTTCCAGATGTTTCAGATGGGAGGGGTTGGACTTCAGAGCTGGTCCCAGAGAATCACAGCTGATCTCTGACAAACTGCATCTCCACAATCTGAATAAAGAATAAAAGATGAAATGACTGATGATCAGTCAGATGTGTTGAGGTCTGAAATGTGTCCTGATCAATGAGCTGTTCTCTAAAATGAGTAGAGTGACTTTGTCCTTGTGTTATTGTGGATCTTCATCATGTCAGCCTTCTACAGACATCATCCAAATGTGAGCACAACATTCAGACAACTATTGATGTCAACACAGATCAATAAGATGCTGCTGACCTCATTACAGGATCAATACCAATGATCAGACGTCATCAGTCATATCACTTTGAAACAAACGCAAACCAAAGAAATCTTTGGACTTCATCACAAAACTTTATCACTGAAACATATGTGAGTTCAGAGGATCTTTTGGATCCTGGGGCCCGTTGCACAAAAGTAGGATTCAGATATCTGGGATAAGTGACAAATCCTGGGCTCAACAAATCAGAAACAAGAGCGTCCAGGCTTATTTGGTCGCACAAACACCAAGCCAGGATGAGCGGACATGGATCCATCAAGCCAGGTTTAATTACTCATGGATCAGAATGCGCAAATGGCTCCTAAAGTAGACCCTGCAATCGATTACACATTTACCATGGCAACGCGAGCAGAGAACTCCTCCCCATGGCAGCAGGACATACTGATGGAGGACTATGAAGAGGTAAAGGATCTAATTACAAAGAAAGGAAACACACACTCACTGCCATAAAACAAAGAGAGAAAACATGAAATCTGTAATCTATAAGAACATCCTGCAGAATGGTGAGTGCCCCAACAAATGCTATGCTCAAGCGTACATTGTACCTGCTGGATTACCTGTATTTACAACAGTGGGAAGAAAAAAAAAAGAAAACACACACACAACCAAACAGGGTGGCGGGTCACCACCAGCTGACCTCCCCCCAGCAGAGGACAGAGCCTTACAACTGAACAGAGGTCTGTGTTGGAGGGGGTCCCTGGGGGGACGGATTCAAATATAAGTCCCTCCCAAGAAGATGCCACCTTCTTCATTCCAGGTACATTTTTACACCTCTGACTCTGACTGTGGTTCACCTTGTAGTGTCTAGTTGTGAGTCCTCCATGAAAGTCATACTGTAGCCTGGCACGTCTCACCTACTAGCTTTAATATGAATCATTAAATGTGATCGGGAATTTACAAATTTCAGGACAAGTGTTAACAGTCGTCGTAGCACACTTGTAGTGACAATCTAACCACAATCTAATTGAAGTAATGCACCTTGAATTTTCTTGTGGTTAAGTGCAGACAGAGCTTCTCTCAGGTCACGCTCTGTCCCCACAAAGTTGGTTCCGTTATCTGACCTGACAGCAGAATTTGCGTTAGTGATCCAATAACATTGGCGTAGTCTGGAAAGCAGGTGAGTTCTCCCACAATGTCCCAGCCGTTCATCAATGTGGCGTATGAGTGGACTCCCAAATGTTAATGGGCCATTCTCTTTTATTCTCTGACCATCAGATTCTCTGTACTTCTACAACACAGTAACCTTTGCAGGGTGAGCAGCAATTTTTTTTTGCAATTCCAGAAGCTCCCCTTTTCTTCTGATTTGCTCCTCCTGATGTTCCAGATTCCAGTCCTGTGTTCTTTAAGGCCTGCTGCCATAGCCATTGCAAGGAGAGCAGCCCTTTCAACCTCTGCTTTTAAACATGCCGAGGAACGACCAGCTGATGAATATGTTTTAAGACCAACATTAGAAATGCTGTCACCAGGAGCAACATCATCATTTACCCCAGAAACAGCAGCATTGTCACGCAGATTTAGGATAGAATAGATTTTTATTTGTCAATCTTATGTGTCAAAAAAAAAAAAAAAAAAAAAGAAAGAATCATTGTTGGGCCTTCTTAATGACAGCTGTGGTGTTGACTCTGGAGGTTAGCTTGTCAGTCAGAAGGACTGACAAGCTAACCCTCTCCACCTCTCTGAGGTGGAGAGGGTTGTTTGTTTTTTGTTTGTTGTTTGTTAAAGCAAGGTTGTGTTCCAAGCACCAGGCTACCAACTGCTCCACCTCCTTCCTGTACGTCGACTTGTCACCATTGGTAATGAGTCTAATGACAGTAGTGTCGTCTGCGAACATAATGATGTGATTGTTGTTAAAAGTGGCAGCACAGTCATGAGTCAGCAGGGTGAACAATAAAGGGCACAGAACACACCCTTGCAGTGAACCAGTGTTCATTACAATTGTTTTTGATGTTATTCTGCCAACCCTGACTGCCTGCCATCTTCCTGTCAGAAAGTCTGAGATCCACTTACACATTCCTGGATCCACACCAAGCAGCAAGATGGTATTGAACGTTGAGCTAAAATCAACAAGATCCAAGCGTAGGTGTTCTTGTTCTCCAGGTGTTCCAGCGTGAGGTAGAGCAGGGTGGAGACAGCATCTTCTGTGGACCAGTTAGCTCTGTAGGCAAATTGCATTGTGCCCAGGGAAGTTGGTAGCTGCGATCTGATGTGATGCAACACAAGCCACTCAAAGCATGTCATGGCTACAGGAGTCAGGGCCACTGGACGACAGTCACTCATAGAGGAGGGATTTGGTTTCTTGGGCAGAGGTGTTATGATGGCGCTTTTTAAGCAGGTGGGGACTCTGGCTTGGCTGAGGGAGATGTTAAATATGTTTGTAAAGACATCCTTCAGCTGCTCAGCACAGGCTTTCAACACACAGCCTGGGATGTAATCAGGCCCAGCAGCCTTGCGTGGGTTTACAGTATGTTGTAAACACCTGTGTAAACACATTGATGCTGTCTATAGGTCAGTTGCAGTGCCTGGTTAGTGGAAGGCTGTTCCTGCACAGCTGCTGTTCTGTTGTCCTTTCCCCTTAAACAGGGAAAAGAATGTATTGAGGTTATCTGGGAGAGAAGGATCATTGTTTAGTACCTGTGCTTCTGGCTTGTAACCCTTGGCTGCCTGGAACTCCTGCCATAAGTGTCTTGTATCTTTGGTGTCAGTAAACTGAGAAGATAGCTTTTCTCCCAAAAGCTCTCTTTGCCTCCGATTCCTCTGTTCAAGTTGTTCCTTGCTCTGCTGTATGCATTGCTGTCTCCAGATTGAAATGCAGCATCACAAAGCCTCAGCAGGGAATGAACCTCCCCATTAGCCATGGCTTGTTGGTGGAACGTACCTTGACAGTTTTCTTCACAGTCACATCGTCCGTGCATACCTGTATGATCCCCATCACCGCCTCAGTGTATTCCTCCAGGTCTATACATTCCCTGGATGTGGCACATGCCACATGCTGGTGGAAGTGAGGTAGGAGGGACTTCAGTTTGGCCCTGTTGAAGTCCCCAGCCATGGCAAGTGGACGCCTGCTGCAGCAGCTCCTGAGTGCGTGCTTCTTGTGTGTGTTCTCTCCACCTTTCTCGTACTTTTGTGTCTCTTTTTTTTTTTTTTTTTTTTTTTTTTTTAACCTAAGTTAGCAATGGTTTTTGTAAATCTCAACTTTTTCCTTTCAATTTTACTGCTACTTTGTCAGCACAGAGCGGCATGGCCATTATTTACACACATGACCAGCTGATAGCGCTGAGTAAACCTGTATTGCCCGGAGGAGTTATGGAGGAGATGCCGCGGTTGCAGGGCTGGAAAGAAGGTGAAAGCTAAGAAGAGGAGATACAAGCCAGCCATTCCTGGGATCATCATGGGGAACGTTCGCTCTCTCGCTGCAGCCACGTCCCACATTTTGACTGATTTAAGGGCCGGAGGCTTTATTTTGAATTGTAGCAGGATTTACCTGTATCCTTTTGTGAGAAGGCCAATCTCTTCCACACGGCTTAACAATTCTCAATCAGTCCTACCGTGATTCTTAAGTGTTGCTTTGCCCAGGCTTTCTTTGTCTGGTGTCCTGCTGGGGGACAGAGGGGATGCCTCCCAGCCTTTTAGCCTCCAACCATATTCAGACCCTCAGGAAGTACGGCCGACATGTAATAATGACAGTGGCCGGCTGGTCAGAGACCGATATGCTAGGCCGCTTTAATGCACGGGCTTACCTGGGCTGAAGCCCAGGGGCCTATCGAGTTCAGGGGCCTATCGATGAGTTGGCAAAGTCGCATTGTTTTGTTACTTGTCAGGTTTTCTTTCAATCACAAATCATGCACGTTTGTGGCTGCTGATTGGTCCAAAATTAACCCTTCGCTAAGACCTGCCCTGCAGCCCCTGCTCCCCTGGTTACTGTTACTATGTGTACTACGCCTTGAGTGACAGTTGGGAAATGACGGGGGAAAAGAAATTTGAGAGTGGTGCTCAAGAATCTAGGGAAAAGGAGTTACTGAAGAGCATCCCAAAGCTCACAGGGCTCCTTAAACGACCTGCCACGGATGATGGTGGACCCACAAAACCCTCAGTATGTCACTCACCGGAGGCAGAGGACGAGGCGGGGCTCATGCTGCAGGTAGAGGGAACAGGAGAGGAAAAAAGAAGAGGAGCGGAGGATGAGGAAGAGAGTGAGGAGGAGAAGATGGACAAGGAGGAGAAGGAGGAAGAGGAAGCAACAAGCAGTGACCCGGGCCTCTGGGGAAACAATATCGACCGGCAGGCGCACGCTTACTGGGCGAAAATGGGACCGGAGGCGTGTCAAAATAAAAGCGCCGACTTCTGTGCATCGGAACGCATGTGTAAGTAGAGAATGGCTTTGTTACTCACCATCAGTAGATAGTGTGTTTTGTTTTGCTTTGCTTGCAAAATGTTTGGCGAGAGAAAGGAAAAGTCTGCATTTGTTAGTGGGGGTTATTCTGACTGGAAACATGCATGATGATTGTATAGCAGAACACAAAATCTGACATTAACAGAAAAGCCATGATCGCTTACATCAATAAAGCAGCTGCCTGTGGGACATTGGACTCAGAACTTAAGAAACAGTTTAATGAGGAGTGTGAATATTGGAAACGGGTTCTACAGAGGGTTGTTACTGTTGTGAAGTATTTGGCTGAAAGGGGACTATTTTTCCAGGGTGACAGCCACAAGTTTGGAGATACCAACAATGGAAATTATTTGGGCAGTATGGAGCTGATCAGTCAGTTTGATCCTTTTTTAAAAGCTGGAATATGTAAACGCTGGCAAAGAAACTGCATCCTACCTCTCTCTGAATGTGTGTGAGGAATTCATTCAGCTGATGGGACGGAAGGTGCTGGATGAAATTATCAGCAGAGTGAAACTAGCAAAGTATTTTGCTATCAGTGTGGACTCCACACCTGACATTACACATGTGGACCAGATGACTTTTATCCTGCGGTATGTGTCACCAGAGGTCTGTTTAGAAGAGCGCTTTGTCAATGTCCTCCCCATTGAAAGCCATACAGGAGAAGCACTGTTCAACTCAGTTGTGAGTGTTTTGGAGGAGATGGGCATTGATATACATAACTGTAGAGGGCAGTGTTTTGACAATGCGAGCAATATGTCGGGGACCTACAAAGGTGTGCAGGCCCGCCTAAAGCAGATCAACACATTGGCAGAATGGGTACCCTGTGCAGCACATACCCTAAACCTAGAAGGAGTGAAGAGCGTGAACTGCTGTGAGGAGACTAAACAGTTTTTCAGTTTTGTTCAAGCTTTGTTCAACTTCTCATCCAAGAGCACTTCACGCTGGCAGATGATTAAGGTAGGGTTGCAGCCCAATGAAAATCAAAGAATTGAGAATTTGAAATCACTCTGATAAGAGATGGTCAGCACACACCGTTCAAAGCCCAAAGCCCTGTGCCAGAACTGCACCGGGATCCAGCAGGCATTACTCAACATTGCTGATGATGATCACCAGAATTGGAGCACAAGGGAGGAGGCTAGGGCACTGCACATAAAGATGAATAAACTTGAAATTGCATTAATATGCAATATGTGGAATGTCATCCTTAAACGTTTCCAGGGTGTGAGTGCTGCACTACAAGCAAAGGAGTTGGACCTGTGCAATGCTGTTGATTTGGTTCAGTCATTGCGTGAATATGTAGGTGATCTGAGGGATCAGTTTGTTAGCTTTGAGACAGCTGCAAAGAACATGTCTCCCACTGTGTCCCATGAGTATAAGACAGATACCCAAAGAAAGATAAAAAAAGAAAGAGACAGGCTGACGAATTATCTGAGCCGAAGTGTGAACCATCAGGCCCCAGGCTCCGTACTTCTGTGTACATCTACGTCATCGACCGTTTAGTGTCAGAACTGGACAGACTATACAAGTCATACAGTGATGTGTATGAAAACTTTGGGTTTATGAATGCATTGCACTTGATTTCCCCTCAAGACCTGCGCTCAGATGCGCTGAGTCTGCAGAGGAAAAACAGCAATGACTTGGAGGAGGATTTTGTGGAGGAGGTGGTACAGTTTAAAGAATTTGTACAGGATGAAAAGGTGAACAGCACATCAGCAGTGGAGTTACTCAAATTTTTAAGAAGAAGAAATCTCCAGACAGTGTTTCCCAGCACAGACATAGCTTTACGGCTATTCCTGACCATGCCAGTGACCAATGCAAGGAGCGGTCCTTCTCCAAACTGGGCTTGGTGAAAAACAGACTCAGATCAAGCATGCAGCAAGAGAGAGTCAGTAACCTCACATTTATGTCCACTGAGCATGACATCCTTCATGATTTGGATTTCAAGGACATAATCAGGGCATTCTCTGCAGAGAAGACCAGACAAAAGCCCTTCTAAAAGGACAATGCTCGGCCCTTTGCTAGCCTCTGCAGGTTTTCAGTTGTTGTGGACAGCTGCTAAATGTTTGATGAAGAATGTTGAAATGTTTAGATATCAGTCAGTTTTACCTTGTGGAACCCAGCAAAAGTGAAGGCTGTTACTATCCATAGTGCTGAGTGGCCCACCAAAACCAGAAGAAGCTCATTTTGTTCTGATGGTGTTTTTCAAACTTTCACCCATATTGGTTTTAAATAATCAGCATATTATCTATCTTATGTATTGCTGTTATACAAAGTGCCTTTTGTGTTTCTGTAGGTTGATTAAAAGTATGCTGGTGTTTTCTGGCTAAAGAAGTAAAACTCACATTTGTATGGCGTGAAAGAAACTGATGCATTTTGTGATGTAGATTGGGGTGATGGAGTAGGGCCTACAAAACCTCTCAGCCCCAGGGCCTACCATTAGGTTAAGGCAGCCCTGCCGATACGTTATTTCAGTTAAAATACATTCTGTACATTTAAGTTGAATATAGCCTGTAATGGCAGAGACACATGATTTGGAGTTAAGTTAAACTGGGTCTGTAATGATAAAGGAATGTGTATTATTTTATATTATTTGGCCTATTATGCCGTTTACTGTGTATAAAGGCCTCACATGTGTCTGTTCATTTAAGTATGGATTTGTCCTGCTTTTATGTGTGTGTTGTATAATATGCTGTGATTCTGTTCTTTCTATCTTGTAGAGCTCTGTGTGACTTCAATTTACTGGCTTTGATTCATTATTATTGAATAAAGGAACATCATGTTACTATTTGATGTGCTAACTCCACAGGATAAATCTCCATGGTAACTTATGTCATAACATATCCTGCTTTCATGCAAGCGGATCATGGATGAGTTCATCCAGGATAATCAACATATCCAGGATTAATCCTCATCCTGGTTTTGTTCAACAGGCCCCAGATGTGACTCTTCAGCTCTGATCACAAACATTCATTGACTCCAACAACTAACAGTGAACGTTTCCTCCAGTTTCTGCTACAAAAACTCGTCTTGAACTAAAGGACATTTACAGATTGATGAACATGAATTAGATTCAGTGGGTGATTAAACATATCAGATCTACAACAGTAACAGACAGTGAACTCACCCCAGAGTCTCCAGTCTACAGTCTGGACTCTCCAGAAAACCACACAGCTGCTTCACTCCTGAATCCTTCAGGTTGTTGTCAGTCAGGTCCAGATGTTTCAGATGGGAGGGGTTGGACTTCAGAGCTGGTCCCAGAGAATCACAGCTGATCTCTGACAAACTGCAGCTCATCAACCTGAATAAAGAATAAAAGATGAAATGATTGATGATCAGTCAGATGTGTTGAGGTCTGAAATGTGTCCTGATCAATGAGCTGTTCTCTAAAATGAGTAGAGTGACTTTGTCCTTGTGTTAGTGTGGATCTTCATCATGTCAGCCTTCTACAGACATCATCCAAACGTCAGCACAACATTCAGACAACTATTGATGTCAGCACAGATCAATAAGATGCTGCTGACCTCATTACAGGATCAATATCAATGATCAGACATCATCAGTCAAGTCACTTTGAAACAAACACAAACCAAAGAAATCTTTGGACTTGATCAAGAAAACTTCATTATTGAAACAAATGTGAGTTCAGAGGATCTCCTGGATCCTGGGGCCCGTTGCACAAAAGTAGGATTCAGGAGAGAGGAAGAAGAAGAAGGTAAAAGATCTAATTAAAAAGAAAGGAAACACCGCCACTGCTATAAAACAAAGAGAGAAAACGTGGCAATATATTACAGTCCCAAGTACAGTCCTACAGTGTCCAAGTATTGCACAAACAAACACTCACTGCTCCCTGAAACATCACAATTAGTCTACAATCCAAATAGTTCATTAACATCTCTGAAAACATAGTTGTACTCTGATTATGCAACAGCCAAAACTGCAAGTGAAACTGACGCAGATGTGAATGAAACTATGTGACTGCAACTCTATCCATCCATCCATCCATCCATCCATCCATCCATCCATCCATCCATCCTGCAGAATGGTGAGTGCCCCAACAAATGCTATGTTCAAGCGTACATTGTACCTGCTGGATTACCTGTATTTACAACAGTGGGAAGAAAAAAAAAAAAGAAAACACACACACAACCAAACAGGGTGGCGGGTCACCTGAGGACAGAGCCTTAGAACTGAACAGAGGTCTGTGTTGGAGGGGGTCCCTGGGGGGACGGACTCAAATCTAAGTCCCTCCCAAGAAGATGCCACCTTCTTCATACCAGATACATTCTTACACCTCTGACTCTGACTGGTTCACCTTGTAGTGTCTAGTTGTGAGTCCCCCATGAAAGTCATACTGTAGCCTGGCACGTCTCATCTACTAGCTTTAATATGAATCATTAAATGTGATCAGTGTTAACAGTTGCAGTAGGAGACTCTTTGTCACAGGTTTCTCCAACATTATTGATGCATTTGACTGCACCCACGTCTAAATAAAACCCTCCTCTAGTTCCTCTGAGGGAGATGATGAACAGCATTAATGTTCAGGTGAACATGACTTGTTCATATATTTGAACACTGTATATGATTAGTTTCATAGTCCACATCTTATAAAATGCTCTGCAGTGCTGACTACCTGATCAGAGGTCTGGCTCGGTCCATGACTCCTGAATCTTTCGATCCTTTACAATCTATCGACACTTGTCACAAGGTGGCGCACTAACATCTATTAATAACCACTTTAACATCATGGCTGTATCTAGAATGTCTCTAGTGAACTCTGTTTATGAGGTGGTCATGACATGTTGTATTGACAGGCGAGTTCTCTGGTGTATTGCTGGGGGGCAGAGGGGATGCCTCCCAGCCTTTTAGCCTCACACCATATTCAGACCCTCAGGAAGCACAGCAGACATATAATAATGCCCCAGGATAACCAACATATCCGGATTTATCCCTTATCCTGGTTTTGTGTAACAGGCCCCAGATGTGACTCTTCAGCTCTGATCACAAACACTCATTGACTCCAACAACTAACAGTGGATGTTTTCTCCAGTTTCTGCTACAAACACTCGTCTTGAACTAAAGGACATTTACAGATTGATGGAGCAACATAGATTAGATTCAGTTGGTGATTAAACATATCAGATCTACAACAGTAACAGACAGTGAACTGACCTCAGAGTCTCCAGTCTACAGTCTGGACTCTCCAGGAAACCACACAGCTGCTTCACTCCTGAATCCTCCAGGTTGTAGTTTCCACTCAGGTCCAGATGTTTCAGATGGGAGGGGTTGGACTTCAGAGCTGGTCCCAGAGAATCACAGCTGATCCCTGACAAACTGCAGCTCATCAACCTGATGACAGAGTGATAGGAAGTGGAGGGTGCCTATAGACTAGACTATAAACTAATTCAAAAATATGGTTAAAATTAAATAATTTAAAAAACGCAAGATCTTTTAAAATACAAGTTATGCTATTTCATTTCATAGTGTTTGTGAGATATAGGTCATTGTGTGTTATTTAGCCTCACTATATTATCACTTGTTTTGTAAGTTGCCAATCATTCATTACTTTGACAGTATTGGCATGTGTAGAAATCAGGCAACTCCAGCCAATTGCAGGGCAGTCTGTAGGTGACAGGGTGGGACAGACTGGACGGTCACCTTGACCTAGTCTGTGTTGGAGTGATTGTTTGGACCAGAGTTCTTATTTTATGGAGAACGTCCAGTTTACCTGATGGAATGAACTTTGTGACCAACTGAGAGGAAAAGGAGACGGATGTTTTGACGGCATCAAAGAGGGAGGCTAAGCTCCTGTGATCCAGTGGGATCTGCGTCCTTTCGCTGTGTGTGTGCTGTGGATCATGTCGGCCTGATTGGACCTGTTCAGTCCCTTTACCCCAAAACGTTCATATTTTTAATTATTTCAGCAACCTATCCAGATAACTTTAAGACTCTGATTCTGCAGGCCAGGAGGTTGGTTGTTCTGTTTTGGAGAGAGACTGAAGTATCCTCTACACTCTTATCCACACTGGATAAGAGGATTACATTAGAAAAGATAACCCAGGGACTTAGGGCTAAAGCACCAGAATCTGAAGAGGTGTGGGTACCTTTAAAGGACTTTGTCATGCAACAATAGATTAGATTTATCTGTCAGGCTACTGAGTGTCACAGCTTCCAATTCATGCGTTTGCCATTATTATTATTATCATCATTATTAGTTATAGAGGCAATGCAACGCGTTGCTTCTATATTGTTATTGTGTGTGTTTATTATAGAGGCAATACAACGCGATGCCTCTATAATACTATTGTGCGTACTTATTCTTCTTAAACTTCTTCCAGCCAAAATTTCTGTGTGCTACTAGTTATCGAGGCAATGCAACGCGATTTCAAAATCGCCTCGCTTCATTGCTGAATGATTACTTGGCCATGCTTTTCCGAGCGAGGAGTGCGACCAACATCCTGCCCATCCGCTCCGATGTTAAAAAAAAGTCAGATTTGGGGTGAAAAACAGCAACGCGAGGTGTTCTCTCTCTCATCACACCGGCCACAGTTTTCTCCGTACGTGCGTGGAACCAACATTAAATCGAAGAGGACCCTCGTTTGACGCTCACAATGCGTTCATTATCCCCGTACGACCTATCGTTGGGGAGTTATGAACATTTGTTCGGAGGTCAAATCCTAGGGTACAGAGATAGTTACCCCCCACTTACATAAGAACTAAAGTTCTTATATAAGCTGTGAGAGAGCAGGGGAGGGGCCGTAACCATGGTTACAGAGGAGGAGGGAGGAGCTTATAGTGACAGCATCATATAGGGAGAGGGGCTAATTAACAGCAGGTGTGTACCTGCTCATCATGTTTGCTGCAGTACCTAAGGAGGGAGGCTTTCATTAACACAACAGCTGTGCACCTGCTGACCATCATAATGGAACACTAAGTCACTCACACCGCCAAATCATTATGACCACCTTAGACATGGACAGAAAAGGTGAAGAAGGCGAAATCTCACTCCAGACACTCCACTGTAGCGAATGACCACCTGCTCCTTCCACACACCCAAATGAGCAGCCAACCCTGACCTCACATTCAAATATGTCTGCCAAAACATTATGACCACGTCAGACCAAAGACACCCTGTAACGCCCTGTAGCCGCAGCATTGCCTGGTTCAAAATTTCCCCTTGGGAATTTTCTAGTTTGTATTAATTATTTTTTTTTTTTTGTGAATGTGTGAAGTGAGGTCAGCTTGCATTGTATTGTGAAATGAGTTGACGTGTTATTTATGTTCCTACTGAAAATGAATGAAAGTAAAGAATAAAAGATGTGACTTGAGAAGATCAACTCTCCAATCATTCATCAACAACACTATGGACGTTGACCTCCATCTTGTCTCACTGGAGTCAGACTATAAGGGGATTTCTCCACAGAACGAATGATTAGTAACACCAAGAACTCTGTTAATGTCAACACATGTGAAGACTGGACTTGATGTGGTTTGTGATCAGACCCACCACAGATGACTGAGGAGATACCTGCTGATGTTCAGGAACATGATGCTCCTTCATTTCAACTCTTTGAGCTCCTTTTCTATCTGACAGTCCTGACAAGAGAACTAATCTAAACTGGATCTCCATTCTTCAGAAGCCTGAGAATAAAATAAATGAAAACTGACCTCAGAGTCTCCAGTTTACAGTTTGGACTCTTCAGTCCAGCAGACAGATGCTTCACTCCTGAATCCTTCAGGTTGTTGTTACTCAGGTCTAGATGTTTCAGATTAGAGGACTGGGAGCTGAGAACTGAAGACAGAGCTTCACAGCTTCTCTCTGAGAGGTTACAGTAACTCAGTCTGAAGAGACAATGACAGAAAACCCTTTAACTTTGTGACCAGCTGACAGGTTGATGTGTATTTATTGATGATGTACTTACAGAGCTTTGTTGGAGACTTTGACCACTGGCAGCAGCCTCAGAAGAGTTTTCTCTGAAGCAGAGTATTTCTTTAGGTTAAACTCATCCAGATCTTCTCCTGATGACAGTAAGATGAAGCCCAGAGCTGACCACTGACCAGGAGACAGTTTATCTGTGGAGAGACGTCCTGATCTCAGGGACTGTTGGATCTCCTCCACTAGAGAACCATCATTCAGTTCATTCAGACAGTGGAACAGATTGATGCTTCTCTCTGCAGACACTTTCCCACTGATCTTCTCCTTGATGTACTGGACTGTTTCCTGATTGGTCTGTGAGCTACTTCCTGTCTGTGTCAGCAGGTCTCGTAGGAGAGTCTGATTGGTCTGCAGTGAAAGACCCAGGAGGAAGCGGAGGAACATGTCCAGGTGTCCATTTGGACTCTGTAAGGCCTTGTCCACAGCACTCTGATGGAAAGATTTTTGTTTTTTAAACAGTTTAGACCATAGAGATGTAGCTTGTTGTTCTTCCATCAGGTTGACTCCAGAGTTGATGAAGGTCAGATGGACATGAAGAGCAGCCAGAAACTCCTGAACGCTCAGATGGATGAAGCAGAACACCTTGTCCTGGTACAAGCCTCTCTCCTCTTTAAAGATCTGTGTGAACACTCCTGAGTACACTGAGGCTGCTCTGATATCGATGCCACACTCTGTCAGGTCTGATTCATAGAAGATCAGGTTTCCTTTCTGCAGTTGATCCAAAGCCAGTTTTCCCAGAGACTCAATCATCTTCCTGCTCTCTGGACTCCAGTGTGGATCTGTCTCAGCTCCTTCATCAAACTTGACCTTCTTGACTTTTGCCTTAACCACCAGGAAGTGGATGTACATCTGAGTCAGGGTCTTGGGCAGCTCTCCTCCCTCTTTGGTTTCCAACTCATCCTCCAGAACTATAGCAGTGATCCAGCAGAAGACTGGGATGTGACACATGATGTGGAGGCTTCGTGATATCTCGATGTGGGAGATGATCCTGCTGGCCTGCTTCTCATCTCTGAACCTCTTCCTGAAGTACTCCTCCTTCTGGGGGTCAGTGAACCTCTGACCTCTGTCACCATGTCAACACACTCAGGAGGGATCTGATTGGCTGCTGCAGGTCGTGTGGTTATCCAGAGGCGAGCAGAGGGAAGCAGTTTCCCCCTGATGAGGTTTGTCAACAGCACATTCACTGAGGTGGACTTTGTAACATCAGTCAGGATCTCAGTCTTGCGGAAGTCCAGAGGAAGTCGACACTCATCCAGACCGTCAAAGATGAACAGAACCTGGAAGCCTTCAAAGCTGCAGATTCCTGCTTCTTTGGTTTCAGTGAAGAAGTGATGAACAAGTTCCACCAAGCTGAACTTTCTCTCTTTCACCACATTCAGCTCTCTGAAAGTCAATGGAAATATGAAGAGGATGTCCTGGTTGGCTTTGTCTTCAGCCCAGTCCAGAGTGAACTTCTGTGTTAAGACTGTTTTCCCAATGCCAGCCACTCCCTTTGTCATCACTCTTCTGATTGGTCCATGTCTTCCAGGTGAGGCTTTAAAGATGTCTTCTTGTCTGATGGTTGTTTCTGATCTGTGTGGTTTCCTGGATGCTGTTTCAATCTGTCTGACCTCATGTTCATCATTGACCTCTGCAGTCCCTCCCTCTGTGATGTAGAGCTCTGTGTAGATCTCATTCAGAAGGGTTGAGTTTCCAGCTTTAGCAATCCCCTCAAACACACACTGGAACTTCTTCTTCAGACTAGATTTAAGTTTACGTTGACACTTCTCAAGAACATCTGAGTGACACAACAACAGATAATCAGACCATCCGATGTTTTGTAGAGCAGTTTACTGTACACAGCATCAAGAAAGACTAACTGGACCATTGGAATGATCTGCATTTACTCAAAAACATGTCCTCACATCTGATCAGATCTTCTTCTGAGTTACAGGTACAACCAAATAGGATTTACTTTCGAAAATAAAAACCCAAGAGATTGAAGGAATTCTGCTTTGAAGAGGAGAGAGTATGTTCTAGTCATCTCAGCACCAAGTTAAGGATTCAAAACTGAAGACAAATCAGTTTCAGGTGGATTAAGAAGCTTCCCTTCTTAACCCTCATCTCTTTTCATCCAATCCCCTCCAACCCTTCTCATCCGTCCACCAATAAACTTATTAACCTCAAGGCCTGGTCTTTGTTAGTGAAGTTAAGTTATTGTGACTTAGGTTCTTTAACTAAACCACCATCCGTGTCATTCTGTTTCCTATACTTCTGTTACCTTTTTCTCTCTCTCTCTCTGTCTCAGGTCTCAACCTCCACCTTCACCATCTCTCTCTTTTCTTTTCTTCCTCTTCCATTACAGGAACCAGGGGACAAGGATCTGAAGCTTCCTGAGATGAACACCCACCCGAGTCTCACTCCCTGGGTTCCTCTACCATCATCTGATGACACATTCCTTCCCCTTATGTCTTCCCTCTGACTCTTTTCATCCCATCCCCTCCAATCCTTTTCATTATTCATACTGTATTGATCCCTAAAGGGCAATCAGTCATTCACTCATACAGTAGTGTACACTTCCTCCTATCCAGTTGACCCTTTTCATACCATCCTCTTTATCCCACCTCCTTCAAACATTGTCATCCCATCCTCTTTTCTGACGAATTCAGGTCTTGTCTCTTTTATTAAATTAAAATCCCTCGAACCTTCTCGACTCATCCCATCCTCTCCGTTTTTCATCCCACCCATGAATTCGCCACTAAATACTGACTGATACAAACAGTTCATGTTTTGTGATTCCTTGTTGGACCGTTTCCTTTTAATTAGATCATCCAACTGTCTGCTGTGAACCATCTCTACATCTCATCTGAGCTTCAGTTTCAACTCAAGGTAACATAGTAAAAACATACCGGCTGTAACGACGGCTTCATCGTTCACCAGTGGAGGTTCAGCCTGGTCCTCAGAGACCACATGGTCAGGTCTGAGGGGCTGGAGGCTGCAGAGAGATGGAGGAGATGGTTTAGGTGATGAATGGCTGACAGGTCTGTGTAGAGGTTTCTGAGAACTCAGTCATCTTAAACTCTGACAACGTGTGGACATGTTCTCTGAACTATGAGAGTTCATTCTCAGGTACTTTGTGCTTATGGAGGTTCTTGGAGTGGCTCGTTGACTTAGACGATTATTCACACTGTTGTATCAAGATGGTGGTGCCCATTTTGGCTGTGGCTGCACTGGCTCATGATAGAAATGCTTTTTTTTTTTTTTTTTAATGCAGCTTCTACCCTGTTGTTCCCTAAAAACTTGCAATGTTTTAGTTGTGTGGTAGTACATAGCCATAAGTCACTAGACTTAGATTTAGACTTTAATGATCCACGATCATTAAAGTCATTAAGTCAAGCACATAAAAGTAAACACTCAGAACATCAAAAGAAAGATAAAATAAATGAGATTAAATTGAATAAAAATAAACAATGTAATATTTTTTTAATTTCTTTATTACACAATTACCATTATATACTAGTTGTCAAAAACAGTGTCTGAGATGTTTGGTCGTTTGACCAGTTGCATAGAAACGGCGGCATAGATCGTGTCGAATGGTGTCTCCTTGTTCTTGTACTTGTAAAGGAAGGGATGTAAATTAAAAATGGGCCATGTTCTCATGACACACTCCCTCTGGATCCCATCAAGTCCAGACAGTCCATCGATCCTGCTGCTGAAGACCTCACGATCCCCCTGAGGACAGACGGCAAAGCCAAACCAAAGCTCCTTCTCCGCTCCTCCACCGCCAACTCCAGACTGGCATCCCCAGGACTTCTGCAGAGGTTTAGCGGGAAACTTAGCCTGGCATCCAAAACACTTAGGTCTCAGTCCAGGCAGCTCAGGGGAACCTGACAATGCTAGCGCTTGATAGCAGGAACACACCACCAGACACAACGGCTGCTCCGCTGAATGCCTCAGCCAAACACAAAAAGTCCAGAGAAAATAAAAATAAAAACGGCACAAAAACACTTTTGGTTTGTTCAAGGTACAACAAGGTAACAACCATTAACAACCATTACCACGAAAAGAATAACCTAAAAAAGTACGGAGCTACTGGCGACATGCAACCACTCTTTCAGGTGCATGAATACAGTTGTTAGGGTAGGAATAGTGGCTAGGCTAAAGGCTAACTGTGGAGGACTCTGTTTCCATCAATCCTGCTGGCAAATATCTGATTCTACATGATATATCTGTGAAATATCTGTGGCAACCCTGGCCTTTAACACCACCTTGTGCAACTGGATCTTGGACTTCATCTCCAACAGTTCGTTCATGTTGGGAAGAACACCTCCTCAGTTATCACCCTGAGTAATGACTCTCCTCTCCTCATCTGGTGAACTGGTGCCACTGGAACAATCTTCTCCTGAATGTCGACAAATCAAATGAAGTCAACGTTGACTTCAGGAGGAGCCCACCCTGCCACTCTCCTCTGGTTATTAACAACACAGCAGTGGAGCTGGTATCCTGGACCTAGAACACCTCATCTCTGATAAAGTAAACGCAGCAGTGTTTGCACTTCCTTCACAGGATGAGGATACATCTGCTTCCCAACATCCTCACCAACTTCTACTGAAGCACCAGAGAGTAAACTGACCAAGTGTATCTCTCTGTGGTGCAGGAAGGTACAGACTTGAAGGGCCTCCAGAAAGTGGTGAGGATGTCAAACAAAAATTATTAGGACTTCTCTTCCTTCCACCAAGGACATGGGTTCCAAACGCTCTCTGCCATGAGCGGAAAACATCATAAGAGACTGGACTCATCCACATCATGGACGCTTCTCTGTACTGGCCTCTGGTGCCATATAACAACACTCTATGCACCAACTTCATACCTCAGGCCTTCAGGCTTCTGAACACTCCATATAGTCTCTTTGAGGATGATGTAATACCCAGTGCAATAATTTCAGATCAATAATCCAGTGCAGTTTTCTTATGCACCATATCACTTTATTACTGTTTACTGTGTGTTTTATACTTTACTGGGTTGTTTTTAGACACTCGCTATCTGAGCCATTTGCAACGTAATGTTGTTCATGTGCTCATGTGTGGTGTGTACTTCGACTGATAATAAAAATTTATCTATGTATTGTGGCCTTGAATCTTGGCCAGTGCTCAATGTTGATGATAAGCAGCTGTTCAAAGGTTGTCGGCTCGTTTCTTTTGCAGGGAGCGGCCGACCTTTGACCTGCTCTCCAGTTTCTGTTGGTCTCGTACCAGGGGGTAATCTCTGACGTTCTCTTACCTGAAACAAACTCTATAAACAGAGGGATCTTCTTCAGAGTTAAAGTCAGATAAAATGATCTGTTATTGATCCCAGTGGTTGGGACAGTAGCACACAGGGTCTAGTTAAATCTGTATCTATCAGTAGAGGTGCTCAATCATTTTATTCCCATTATCCTGCATAGTTGTAGGATAGTTGTAACAGTGGACATTCACTGGTCTCATAACAAGGTGCAGTAGTACTGCAGCAGTTGTACTTCTAGTAGTTTTGTATGTAGTACAGTGGGACCAGGAGAACCAGTATCTCCCACCTCTGAATGTTTCTATCAGTATCCTGTAGAAGTGACAATAAACCAGACTTGAATCTGCTGTAGATGAAGTAAAACTAGTGTCTATGAATGAAATCCTCAAACACTGAGCTGGAACTAGACCATGCACAGAAAGATCCTCCTGGTGTGAGCAGGCTGTGGTTGTTCAGGTGGATGTTATTGGTCCCAGTTCAACATCAGGCTGCTGCTCAAAGCTTATGAAGCTCCAGTATAGACCTGGACTCTTAATGTTTCTGTCCAGTGTGTTGGTGTCTTGGACTGACATCTTTAACTAACAACACTTAGAGATGGTCCTCTCACCTCTGAGCTTCACTCTGGTCCATGCTGCTGGATTCACATCAGCTCACACTTTGTCCTTCACCTGCAGAGGAAACACACATCATTCATGAGAACATCCACCTGCTGCTCAACCAGGGTCCAGTACCTGACCCCCAACTTTCCTCCACCTGGACACTGAGCACAGGTTTTCCACAGGGTTGCATGCTGAGCCCCCTCCTGTACAGGTCTACACCTACAGCAGTCCATCATCACCCTGGACTCTCACATGCAACAATCCGCATAACATACAATGTGTAACACAAGACTTGAAACTACATTTATTATTATTATGTCTTTTATAAAAACCTGTACAACACGTTTACACGTTTTATTTTTTAGTATCAGCATTTTAACTTCAGCTGTATATCTTGTAAATAATACCTTTAATACCTTTGAACTATTTTGTACATTCTTGTGAATTTTTACACTGAAAAGGAGAAAATCTCCAATCTCATTGCACACTGTATAGTGACAATATAAGGCATTCCATTCTATTATATTCATTTTAAAAGAAGAGTAAAAAGTTCTCGTTCCATTTAGTTTGATTTGACGTCCACAGCTTTTATTTTTATTATCATTGACTAAAACAATGAAACCTTCCCTTTAACCACCATCACCAGCCTCTACCCCGTTTCTCATTCAGCTCCTTCAGCCGGACTCTAAACATTCAGCTCTGACACTTAATGAAGAAAACTTTAAAAACTGATTCATTACCTTCAGAGGGAGGTTGACGTGAAGAAAACGATCTGAGACTTGATCCTGGTGAAAGTGAAACTAGGAAACACCCAGGGAGCTGCAGGAGGAGAAGATACAATAAACCCAAAGATGAAGAGGAGGAGGGAGTTAAAGTAATGAATAAACAACACAAATCTCAATCACAACTTAACAACAAAGTGTCTCTGTGTCCAGGTGCATAGAATTGGGTTGGGACACTAGGGACACGTCCCTACCATTATCCAGCCATTACTGGGTCATCGCTCAACTTGTCCATAGTGTTTAGTTAATAATTATGGCACACAAAGGGTTAACAGTCCGTCTCTGCCTGAAGTCCCGCCTCTAACCTAATATCGCTCTCTGATTGGCTCTCCCAGTTTTCTGCTAACATGTGATTGGTCACCCCCACTGTCCCTCCATCTGCTTGTAATGCTACTTGTAACCTGCTGCTAGTTGCACAAGACAGGAGGCAGCAGCGCATTTATCCGCCAACAGAAGTGTAAGTCGTCAACATGCTTTGGTCTAGATGGATTTTAATACCAGTGGTGACATGTTTATTTGTTCCTGTTTGAATGCGTCCGTTTTAAAAAAAAAAAAAAAAAAAAAAAAAAAAAAAAAAAAAAAAAAGATGTCGGAAAAGAAAACTCCACATAAGACTTCTTTTGGAGTTGGAGAATTTATGTCCCCACCAATGTCAAAATCAAACCTACTTCCTTGTCTGTGTCCATTAAAATTACTTCATGCACTTCATTACTTATAGTAAAAAAAAGTCTCCAAGTACCCATTTTATACAGTGAATATCCCTTTAGTCATTTTTTACAGTGTATCTTGTAGTTTCCATTTATGACAGTTTATCTGGTATTATCCGATTACACAATGTATCTCCAAGCATCTTTAACAATCTCCCGCATGTCCTGCCTGACACGGCTCTGGAGTGGACTGGGGTGGTGGTCCCCATCTTTAAGTAAGGAGACCAGAGGGTGTGTTCCAGCTATAGGGGGGTCATGCTCCTCAGTTTCCCTGGGAAAGTCTATGCCAGGGTGGTGGGAAAGAGGATCTGAAAAGTAGTTGAACCCCAGATTGAGGAGGAACAATGTGGTTTTCATCACAGGCGTGGGACCATGGACCAGCTCTTTACCCTCACTAGGGTGTTGGAGGAGAAATAGGAGTTTGTCCAACCAGTCCACATGTGTTTTGTGGATTTGGAGAAGGTTTCCACATTCAGGAGGAGGGGGAGGTCTGTAGTGGGAGAGCTGGATCTCCTCGCACTGGAACACAATAGAGTACTACTTAGAGCAGTGGTTCTCATTTGGTCTGGGATCAGGACCCACTGCCCCCCCTTAAAGCTGAGACCCAAACCACCGAGAACTTTCAACTCCTCGAATGTTTTGAATGAACAGATTCAGCTTCTTCAGTTTTTATCCACAAACACAAAATATATGAAACGAATTCAAAATTATTCTAGTTCACAGAACCACTGACTTAGAGCGTTAGTGAACATTAGCATTAGCATTTGCAGTCCTTCCATTCTAACAGGTTTGTTTACCTGCACAGTCTCCAGCCTCTAAGGGTTCTCGTCGATGGGACCTGAACATTTATTCTCCTGGAATTTGTTGACTTTCCTCTTCAGAGACACAATCAGCCCTGAGAACACAACGTCACAGCTGAGTTAAACTCTACCTGTTAAACATTTCACCCCAAATTTTCCAGTTATTTGCTGCAATCCAAGTTGTTCAATTCCAATTAATATCTTGAAATGGTACAAAGGTAAATGGTGAACTGGTGAGGACCAACAGATCAACTCCAACATGAAGGTCTGTCCCAAGGAGAAACTGCACAGAGAGTCAAGGTGTCAGTGGGTAGTTTCCTTCACCATCAAAGGGAAACTCAGAAACCGGGGGAACTCTGACAGGAAGAGGTTTGACTGCAGAACCAAAGTCACGACTGAACCAGAGGATGAGTTTCTGAGAGTTAACAGCTACGTGACAGGCGGCTGTTCAACAGGACAACAGCTCCATGGTGGTCGCAGTAGGAGAGTCTCAGGGAGGTTCAGCTGTGAAGAGAAGACTCATGGTTTGTTCCATTTATCTCCGAGCTGGAATGACATCACTCCCGAGTTATCAGTGCTCTAGTTAGAGAAGTCAGGAAACAACATGGCTGCCTCCACCAAAGCTCTGGCCTCATCCCAAGATAACTGACTATGTAACTAGACTTAGACTAACTAAATCTAAGTCTAAGTCTGTGTGCACAGGGTGTATACAGAACGAAATTTCGTTGCATATGGCTCAGGAAAATATAATAAAATTACAATAAAAAAATAGATAAAATACAATATAAAATGCAGTAGCGATGTAGATCTATAGGTTGACATATATCATAGTGCAAAATATGTTTAAAAATATTTAACTGTGCAAAATAGTGCAGCCTCCACACCACACAGAGGCAGCTAACTAATATTATTACTATCACATTCAACTAAATTTAGACTGTTTAAGTTCCACTAATTGTAAATGAACAGATAACTGTGTGCCAGTTCCAGATAACTGGAACCACATGAGGCAGAAATCTATAAAAATATTCAAAAATTATCGAAAGAAATCCACCATTGATCCCAGTCCAGCATCATGGTGTTTTTATGATGAGGTCTGTTTTCAGCTGTTGTTATCATGACATGGGCTTGTTGTTCTTTTTTGAAACACGAGTCTGCTTTGGAATATTTGTCTGGGAGAGGCCTTGCTGATGTAGTAGAACTACACTGACTTGTTGCTGTGCTCAGTCTTACTATAGTGTATTTACCTGTGACATGAAGCTGTCTTTCACAACCACATCTTGGTAGCGGAGTTCGTCTCTTCCTCACCCAGTTTGAAGCCTCCTACACAACTGTTTCTGTTTCAGTTAATGACTGCGTTTCAACCTATAACTATTGATGCTGGTTTGAAGGCAAAGAGTAGTAACACCAAATATTGATGTGACTTAAATTTGTCTTTCATTCGTCACTTTACATTTTGTACATAAATGATAAATAAACAATAATTTGTTTTTTCAGCATTCTTAAATTACAGCATTTTCAGACTGAAAAATTTGCATAGTTCTGATATCATATAATATAGTATACTGTACTATTCATTGTTTATATTGTTTTCTATTGTCATTTGTGATACTGTATCTCCTATTTTCCATTTCTGACAGTGTATCTTCTAGTTTCCATTCATGAGATTGTGTGTCCTAATATCAATTTTTTACAGTGCATCTCCTAGCATCCAGTTTTGAAAGTGTATCTCCTGGTATCTGTATTTCTTTGACTATTCTTTGTTGTTGTTGTTTTCTTTCTCCTATTATCCCTTTTTAAATACTGTATCACATAGTAGTAGGCATTTTTACAATGTGTTCTCTGTTCTAATTTTATGCAGTGTATCTCACTTGAGTATTTTTTTTTTTTTACTGTACATCTGCTGGGACTGTGGAAGCTTTTTTTAAGGTTTATCACCTACAAATCAGCTTTGAAATAATGTATCTCATACTATAATTTTGTTTTGTTTTTTGTTTTTGTTTTTTACAGCGTATTCTGGTGTTAATGTACAGTATTTAAAATGTATCTCCCATTATGCATTTTTTACAGTGTATCTCATCATATCAACTTAAAATTGTATATATTGTAGTGTAACGAAAGGCCTAAATAAGTATAATGTTCAAATTTATTTGAACATTATACACAGACAATCAAGTCTATCACATAAAATCTCAGGTTAGAAGAAACATATTTAAGGCCTAAAGGAAACAACAAGTCTGATACAAAAGACATTGAAGGTCAAACAATCAGTTATGTGCCTTTTGTCTTTTTTTTCAACCAAAATTTTAGGTCAACTGAAATACAGGACTTTCTTAAGGACAAGATTTACAACAACAAAAAACACTGAAAGATTCCAATCAATCAATAACATGAATTAATTCCCACAGATAAAAACCTCAACAGTCCAAACAGTTCAATACATGTCCAAGGCCCCACAGCACAACAAATCAATTTCAATACCCCCATCAAAGTTTAATGTGGTGTCATCAAAGTTTAATGTAGTTTTGTATATCAAATAATGTAAGTGTGTGAGTGTGAAGGATAGAGAGAGGGAGAGAAGGCAATGGGAGAACTTGCGATTGGGAGAGTTGGTTTCAGGAATAGTAGGCCATCAGTCCACAGATTGGAGGGTAGTCCTGGTACCAGAAGACTTCAGTGCACACTGTTGCTGTGCAAGGATTTTAGAGACCCCATGGCTCCAGAGTACAAAGGCTGACTAAATTCACCCACTCTGGTTACCTCAGAGTTTCTTTCTCCATCCTTGGCAGATATATCTTCCTTTTAACTACTTTTTTGGGCAGTACACTTCTTCTGTTCCCCTCAACAAGCCTTCTGTTCTCTTCCTACACTTCTCTTTGCCTTCCCATTGTTCCCCCCACTCAGCTCACAAGTGTCAACAATTACTAATTACTACCATCTCCTTCCTTACCCCACTCCCACTCCCTATCCCTCTCTCTCTCTCTCCACAGTACTGAGCAGCAGGAATCACCTGTCTGCTAAAATGTGTATTTATATATATGTGTGTGTGTGTGTGTGTGTGTGTGTGTGTGTGTGTGTATATATTTGTCATTATTAGTTTTTTAAAAAGGGATTCAAGCAGAGGACTCCATGTGGTGCATCCCACGCAATGCTGAGGACCAGAACTGTGTTACAGTAACTGACTGAAGTAGCCAACTCTGCATCAACCTGCAGCCAAATGAGCCACAATGTCTGATAGTAACCTCAATCAACGTGGAAGGTTACACCAAAACCAAGGCCAATGTGCTAGCAGGCCACTGCAGCTGAAGTGACGTTGTCTGCATGCAGGAGAGCCCACAAAGAGCTCAAATACCAACACAGACCATCTGCCTACCATCTTCATCACCTCATCGTATCAACCATCTGTCAGTCCCTTCCAATGACCCAACCTACCATCTAAATGCAAGAACAAGTATATCGTCGAGACTGGGGACTTTAACTCACATACAATGTAAATGACAAGTACCAGAAGAAGCTGATAACAGGTGTCACCTTTGTTTATCTGTCAGTGGTATATGACACCATCCAACACAGGCTTCTGATGAAAAAACTACTTGACATGACAAGAGATGTTAAACTATGTAATATCATTAGAAATTCTGAACTGCCTGCATGTTGGAGAAGGGCGGCGCAAAGCATCAATGAAGAGGTGGAAGTTAACGACATCTGACTCGTATATGTGGAGAGCTCCAAACCATGGAGCATGTCATGCAATGCAGCCAGACCCCTTGTGTACTGGACGTGACCTGGGCTAGACTGCGTCAACCACTGGAGGGACATGATGTAGAAGACAGAAGGACATGAAGAAGAAGATCTTTTTTTAAAAGCATTTGCTTGTTGTCATTTCTTACAGTGTGTTGTTTAGCTGCAGTTCCAGTGTATGCGGCATGAGAAATATTTTTTCATTTTGTATAGAATATCCTTTTGTCATATTTTACAGTGCATTCGCTTGCTGTCATGTTTTACAGCTTGCTATTGAGCTGCAGTCATTGACCACTGGAAGGCAGTGATCATCATATTAAACTGACTAGTTCATCGCTTCATCGAGACAAATCTCCACCACTGTAAAACATATTAATAATGATACACTATGAAAAATGACAACGAAGGATACACTGTAAAAAAACAAACAAACAAACAAAAAAAAAACCACTGAGATACGCAATTATAGTTGTCATTTTATGAAGCTGGTAGCAACGATATTTTAAGACATTTAATGAGGGGATATGCTGTAAAACATGACAATGAGATATACTGTAAAACACGGTAATGACAAGATACACTGAAAAACACAACAACGAGGAGATACACTGTAAAATCAAACAATGAGAAGTACTGTAAAACAGGGTAATGAGGAGATACACTTGAAAGCATGACGAGTAGATGCACTCTAAAAATGTTTTCAAGAAATTGCCAATAAGAAGACACACTGCAAAACATGATGAGATATGCACGAGGAGATTCACTGTTAAACTTGTTGATATGGCAACAAAGAGACACAGAAAACGTGGCGATAAGGAGATACGCTGTTAAAAAATATAGTACTATAATTTGCATTGTCAAAAATGGCAACCATGCGAAGCACTGTAAAATATGTCTTCTAAAATATATTGAAAGTACTGAAACTAGCCACATCAACACTACTGACCTCCTGACTGCCCCCACTGTCCAACTCAGTAACAGAGACCCTCATCCACTCATGGACTACTGCAGTGGAGTCTTGTCTGGCTACCAAGTGAGGCTCTGGACAGGTTGCAGTATGTTCAGGATGATAACCTGACCCTTATATTGCATGGCTCGACATGTTTTAATTGACATATTGGCACTTTTTATGGAGCACTTACTATTTATACTTACATTACATCACATTACATTTACATAATTTTTGTTCACCTATTATTCACAGTAACCTACTTACTCATCACTTTTAATCAATATGACTCATGGACACCAAATTAACTAATGCCCTGGCTCCTTCTGCCCAGTGACCCAGCCACACTCTACAGGTACATTAAATAAGGGCAATAGGCTAGGCTATGACCAGACCTGTAAGCCAGTGCAAACAAGAAGGAATGATCCCCTCACTGCTAACCACAACAATAACCTTTATCTCATCAAACTAACCTTCATCAAACAACTTCACTGGCTCCAGCTCAAAACATGCATCACTTTCAAAATCCTCCTCCAGACCTACAAATGTCTCCACTCCCTGATCTCCTTCATCCCTCCTCCCACTCACAGTCCATGTGCCCCACAGACAAGGACCTGCTTTCCATTCCCCGTAGATGTGCTATAAAACATGACAGAGATACTGTAAAAGCAAAGTTTTGAAACATGGCTTTCAACACTGAAACAGACTACCAGGACGTACACATAGCAACAAAGAGATGCACTGTTAAAAAAATAAATAAATAAATAAATAATAATAATAAAAAAAGACCATAAGTGGAGGAATTACATGAGATTCACTTTTAAAAAACTGACACACTGACACACACAAAAAACTTAACACACTGTTAAGAAATGACCAATTAGGAAACACTGTAAAACATGATGACTTGACAATGAATGGATGTGCTTTCAAATATGAGACCCTGTAAACCACAGCAATGAAATGACTAAAATGATATGCACTTTGAGAATGACGATGAAAAGATATAACATTGCAATGAAGAGATACACTGGCTAACATGGCTAAAGAAATTCACCATAAAAACGACTACTAAAAGATAGTTAAGAAATTACCATTAAGGACACACTGTAAAACATGAAAATATGATGGTAACGAGGAGACCTGTGAAAACAAGACAGACTGTAAAACATGGTAACAAAGAGACACACTGTCAAAAATTACAATACAGCAATGATGAAATACACTGTAAAAGGGAACAATAGTGCAAGACACATTTTTTAAAGAAAAGACTACCAGGAGATGCACTGTAAATAAAATGAATGCAGAAGATGTAAAAATGATGACTAAAAGATACATTGTGAGAAATTTACCAAAAAGAAATGCATGAGATTCATTTAAAAAAATAAATAAAATAAAATTAATTGTTACTGTACGATGTTACCAATTCTTGTTTTCCTCAATAAAGTTCCACAATAAAGTGTTGTCAAATGACGGCTGTCCAGTCAGTTGTTATGGAAAGCAAGGTTTACTCTTACCCGGGGAGAGCAGCTCTGTGTACAACAGGAAACAACTCTGTCTCTCCTCCATATTCACATTCTTTTATAGCAGTTCACAAACATGTTAAAATGACAATTATACAGAACATGTGAGCGCATCTTTTCCATGAAATTTCAACCTCTTCTTAGACAGGAGGTGAGAAGATCAAGACGACACAACTAAAGGTCTTCAGTGTGCACACCTGCACATAGAAGATGCAACATAACATCACACTTATGATGAACTTTTGGTGAACTTCTGCTGAACTTATTTTAACTTGTTATGAACTCATGTAGGCTGAGGCTGTTGCGTTTTTTGCTGTTAGACCTCCACCCATTTCAAAAACATGCCAACCATCACAAGGCAGTATTTTTTACCCTCACTTAGCCTCACTTTAATTCAATTAAATCCATCATAATGTGTTGAAATGGTTTGTTTGGTGGAGGATGTGCTGCTGGGTGTTACAAACCCCCAGCTCGTTACAGGGAAAGAGAAGTAACACACATACAATCTGATGACAAGATTGTGATAAAGGTGTGTATTTTATTTCAAAGACAATGTGGATAAGGAATGGACCATCAGGTGCTGATAAATCAAATGAAGAAATATAACAAAAAGAGGACTCCTGGAAAATAAAACAGAGCTTTCTGTCTCAGGACTAATGTGAAAGTACTGGTGATAATAAACATAAATGTTTCTAAAACAAAACCTAGCTAGCTGCTCTAGTGTGCGCACAACCAAAAATACATAGGAACAGCTCCTCTATACCTAGTGTTTCTAGGCAGTTGTGAAAACTAACCATGAGTGCAAAAACCAAAACCATTAACAATGTATAATCTCACCCTGGCCCAAATTACATGGTCTAACCCATGCGTCAACTTGGAAAAAGCAGGATGGAGAGTTTTAAGTGTGCCAAGTTTGTGATCTGGACCATACCAAACGCCGTCAAGACAGCAACAGCCACTCTTGGACCAGAGTGATCATTCAGCAGGTGTAGAAAGGGAATAGAGATCAGAGAGGGAATCAGGAGAAAAAGTGAGGAATGAAGCAGAAAGGAGGGTAGCAACGAGAGGAAGTGGGTTGTAATGCAGCTGCTCTTGCGGTGGCATCTGGTCATGCGTTTCCACTCGAAACTGTGTCTTTGCCAAATATGTGAGCCACGCATTTGCATAATGCAACTTGTGATGGTAGAGTGGTAGCTTCCAACAAATATGCAACGAGAGTATGGCTAAGAATAGGCTTGCCATCTGATTGGAAGACCTTTCTCTTTCCAAAGTGCTCCACAATCCTGAACCCTGGAGTCGGTGTAAATCGTGACTGAATGTGATTCAGCCAGTGTGCATGGTTAGTGCCACCAGCTCTGCTGCCTGGGCTGGGTAATGAGGAGGGAGAGGGGAGGATTCAACAATCCCGTGATCATCAAAAACAGCATAGCTGTCATGTCCGCAGCCTGTATCAAGATTCCTTAAAGCGGAACCATAAACCTTAAACACAAAATCAGAGTTAGTCAAATTTGTTGTAATTCTGAAGACCAGGTGGCTCTTTCAGCGACGTTTACAGCAGTGTACATTGTTGACAGCACTTGGAATGGTCCTTGCCACTGGTGATGATCTCGTTAGAGACATGCAATATGTCAACATTGCATCTTCACACAAAGTGGTTTCCATCAGAGGGCCCGGGAGGCCCACTGCGTGTTGGGTGGAACTGCAAAGAGAATTTCAAAAGGCGATCGGTTAGCTCGCCTGCGCACTCTCACCCTATGTACGTCAGAACCAGGGGCAGGCATCTTGGCCACCACAAACCTGTCTCTTGACAGGATTTGGTTAAATTATCTTTAAGTGTCCCATTCTCAGGCTCCACTGTGCCTCTCAACTGCGAGTGGTAGGAGCAGTGTGTTTTCAGGTCAAAATGGAGTTGTTCAGATAGCTGTCGTTGAACTGTGTTCACAAAATGGGTTCCACTGTCTGAAGAAAGTTTTTCTCGTATACCCCATCAGGGGTTATTTTCTGTCAGCAAGGCCTTGGTCACTACTGAGGCTGTTGCGTTTTTTGCTGGGGAAGCTTGCACCTATTTCGAAAACATGTCAACTATCACAAGGCAGTATTTCTTACCCTCACTTGGCATTAAATCAGTGAAATCCATCATAACATGTTGGAATGGTATGTTCGGCGGAGGGTGTGCTGCCGGGGGTGTGAGGGATTTGGTGTTACCTGGACTGTTTTGTGCACAGCTCATGCATTTTGAGCAATAATCTGCTGCAAAAGATGTGAAGCCTTTCGTAAACCAAAATTTTTGTACCGATGCACACATCCCTCCTTTTGAAACATGGTCTAACCCATGCGTCAACTAGGAATAAGCAGGATAGAGAGTTTTAAGCGTGCCGGGTTTGTGATCTGGACCATACCAAACGCCGTCAAGAGTCGGCGCCGACCTTTCTCTTTCCAAAGTGCTCCACAATCCTGAACTCTGGAGTCGGTGTAAATCGTGACTGAATGTGATTCAGCCAGTGTGCATTGTTAGTGCCACCAGCTCTGCTGCCTGGGCTAGGTAATGAGGAGGGAGAGGGGAAGATTCAACAATCCCGTGATCATCAAAAACAGCATAGCTGTCATGTCCGCAGCCCGTATCAAGATTCCTTAAAGCAGAACCATAAACACAAAATCAGAGTTAGTCAGGGGCATGTCAGATAGATCAGGATGTGGGTAACAAATTTGTCGTAATTCTGACAACAGTGCTGTTCTCCATCCCCCAGGTCACACGCGGAAGTCCCAGGAGGACAGTGTGATAGTGCAACCAACGTGCAGCTGAGAGGTGTGAAGATTTCTGCTCTTGAATTGATTAAAATGTGACCAAGACTAAAAGCATTTTAAAATCTGAAATGGCTGGCAAAGGCACGCTGGGACATGGTGTGGTGGTGTCTCGCAGCAAAAAGGTTTGACTCCAGGAAAAGAAAGTAAAACACAGCACTGTAGCATCAGTGTTTGGATTTATCAAATTTTGTAACCATACAATCTTTGCTCATCTATAGCGGTCTCTTCTAAGATATGTGGAGATTAAAGTACACAAAAAATAAAACCTGTTAACAAGGAAATAATGGACTTGACTATGAATACAGATTAGTGCACATAAAACAATCATCAAGCTAACGTGATCTCTTTGGGGATTATAATAAAAATCTGTTCTCAAACTGAATTTGTGAATTTAATTATAAATATTTCACAATTGACAAAAATGAATAAACATTATCACGTACGGAAAATGCTCATAAAAAGAAATATTAATAAATGTATAATCTTAAAATGACTTCAAGGATCTAAAAGTTTCCTCTGAAAAACTCATGTGGCTTACCAGAGTTGCTAAGAAATGACACATTTAAAATTTATTATCTGAAGATACATCGTCAAAAATAAATAATCAATAAAGAATACATTGTAAAAAAACACCAGATTGAAAAAATTGAACACCACAAAATACACTGTAAAAAATACTCCACTGGTGCAGATTTGTCTCTCTCTGGTAGTGGAGTGATGAACTGCATGAACTGTCCTCCAGCGTTCACTGTCAGGACCTACAACTGTCCACATCCCATGACACATGATACTCCAAACACACCCAAACTCAACTCAATGAATGACCAAATATCAAAGTTCTACAACTCCACACAGTCATCGCACTCTTCTCTGTCTCTACTGCTGTGAACCTTTATACAGTTCACACAAACAACGTGTCAAAACAAAGCACAGTCCACAGACTCCTGACATATCCATCAAATCTCTGTCTATCAAAGTATCATCTATTGGCTCCAACAACTCAAATGGGGCATCATTGACTCAATTCAACCAATCCTTTTAGAGATGAAACCTGGTATATCCACAGGCTGCTGACGTAGACCAAATATATAGCATAGCATAATATATAGCAAATATACATTACAGAAATATACAGAGGTCTGGTTCAATTTTTAGACTTAGACTTTAATGATCCACAAGGGAAATTAATTGATCATAGTAGCTTAATTGACACAAAAAGATGAGCTGTTATACAGCTGGATACAATAGGGAATAAAGGAAGTTCTGTAGCATTCACTATGGCAGTGGAGCTGAACCATTGTGCTAGAGAATGAACTCCTCTGACCCTCTAATGTTTGAAGTAGTGGATGGGATGGATTATCCACAATGGAGAGCAGTTTATCCAATGTCCTCCTGTCTCTCACTGAGACAAATGATTCCAACTACCTACCGGTCATATGTCCAGCCTTTTGGATCAGTTTGTTGATCCTACTGATGTCTTTTTTGCTGGTACTACTCACCCAAAAAACCACTGCAAAGAACAGGGCACTCACAACAACAGACTGATAGATCCTGATATTCCTGAGAATGTAGAGTCTACTCAGGCCCTTCTTGTACACAGCATCACTGTTGTTCCTCCAGTCCAATCTGTTGTTCATGTGGACTCCCAGGTACTTGTAGTGGTCCACTTCCACCTCCAGGCCCTGGATGGTGATGGGCTCCACTGACTGATGCTCTTCCTTCTAAAATCAATGACCAGCTCCTTGGTCTTGTCCACATTAGGGCAGTGGATCTGTATGCATCTTTTGAATTAGCATACAGTAGATCCAGATTTCTATTTTACCAGGTTGCACAATTTACAAACTGATGACAAGTTGGCAAAACAGTGTCCAAGGTGTTATGATTTAAATCCCCAGAAATGATAACAAGAGCCTCCGGGTGTTTGGACTGCCTAGCAACAGTGGCATGGATCGCTTCACATGCTGTTTTCTTGACAGCTGAAAGAGGGATGTAGACTCCGATAAAGATGAAATTGGTGAATTCCCTTGGTAAATAATAAGGAGGCATTCCCAAAGCTAAAAGTTCAATGTCCTGTGTACAGACACGCTCCTTCACAATTATATGAGAGGGACTTCTCCATCTCTTGTTAACAAAAAAGGTCCAGAAAAACAAAATAAACGCAGCTTAAAAGACAAAAACATGATAATAATAATAAAAAAAATATTATCATTATTATTATTATTATTATTATTATTGTTGTTATTTTTAGTGAAACATATATTTGTAACTTGAGAATATTCAGATGGTTCCTCAAAGGCCTGAACCTAGTCCTAAAATTTTGGAACTCTGCAGAGTATGTGTTCACATACTAATGCTACTGATGCTCACATACTGATGTTGTCAAGGTGTGTTCATAATTGTATTTCTTTCAGGTCAGGTCAGTTTGTTGAGAACCAGTCTACGGGCTCGTAGCATCATTTGGGTGCTTGGTGGCTGGAGGCCAGTCCTTTGAAGACCTGGGGCCGGGGGCTACCTTTGTTGTTTTGTAGCCTTGGTGGACTCATTGTTGTTTGTTTGATGGTTTGTTGCTGTAACTGTGCAGTGATTTGGAAGTGAGGAGTTGGTGGAACGCTGCTTAGGTCAACAGTTTGGTTTCTGCTGTGGCTGTTAGCTGTCACTCATCAACATGGAATTTAAATTAGAGGAGTTTGTTGTATCTTCTACCTTGGACGTGTTGTATCGGTGCACAAAGGTCAATTTATTGATGGCTGATGGTTACGAGGTTGTGAGAAGAGAGAAGACATGGAACAAATGTCTCCACAACATGAGGAAGGACTGTTGATGCTGGCAGGTTGACATGTGTCTGAATCATTGATGAGGGACTGGACTTGATTTGTTCGAGCTCTGTGAAGAGTTGAAGTGCAGCTCTGCTGATGGTTTTAAATGGAGACCATGTGGATGAAGCTCTCCTCTCCACCTCCCAGTAACATGGTCCAGTCAGAGTCTGCTTCACCCTCTGGATCATCAGGACACAGCTCATCCTCTCACAACACATGCCCTCCTTATAACGACCACGCCCACCTGTAGAGAGGAGGAGAAAGAAGAGAGGAGGTGAAGGAGTGTTTCCCTTCATCATCACATCCAGTAGAAAGAGCAGCAGGGACTTGAGTCCTGTTCAGAGCAGCAGTGGAGCAGCTGTGGAGCTCAGCCAGCTTCCTTTCAGCTTCATGTTAATGTGTTGGAGTGAACACACACAGATCTGCAGAGACTTTTAGCATCAAGTCTGTTTCCTCTGCACATTTCACTAAGAAACTGCTGAGAGTCCTGAACGCTTCATTACTGCACCAACACTTTAGTGATGGAATTGCTGCTGCTCCATGGAAACAAAGATCAGCTGACTAAGAAACTCATGGTTACTAAATGTAATGCTGCTTCTGTGATGTGCAGGCTTCAGTCAGACTGATCTCAGAGCTGTGATCAGTTGTTGATCAGATGTGATGAATGACCACCACTGTCTCTATACATCTTGGAAGGCTGTCAGCTGGAATCCAGCTTTATTTCCTGGACACATCAACACAACAACAACAGTCGTCTTCACATCAACTCAAACACATGATCACAACAAGCTTCTGGCTCATCTGATTGGCTGACTGTTGTCTCTCTCTCTGTCTTTCTGTCCAATCCTGAAGCCTGTCTCCATTCTCCTCTCACAGCTTCACTGAGAAGCTGCAGGTTTACAGGAAACACTGGATCTTTGATAGTAACTGTGTTTAGGACGATACTGATGAAAGCAGCATGGACTGACTGGAACCCTCTACTCACCACAGAGTCTCCAGTTTATAGTCTGGACTCTCCACAAGATCAAGAAGCTGCTTCACATCTGAATCTTTCAGGTTGTTGTTACTCAGGTCCAGATGTTTCAGATGGGAGGGGTTGGACTTCAGAGCTGAGACCAGAGAATCACAGCTGATCTCGGACGAACTGCAATAATTCAACCTGAATCAAAAAATAGATTGAATGATGAATAATTAAGCCAGGTGTGTTGAGGTTTTAAATTTTCAGCTCAACATTACTGTGTCCTAACAGCGTTTAAGCTTCATTGGCTCCAACAAGTTGAAAGTGTAAGGGTGCATGAAAGCAGGTTTGTAGGGGTTACAGTAGATGACAGGTTGAAGTGGAAACCACACATCAAACATGTACAGTCCAAAGGTTCAAGAAGCACTGCAGTCATTCACAAAGCAAAACAATGACTGGATCAGAATCCTCTCTGTACACTACTGTTCACTGGTCTCACCATATTTCCATTACTGTGCTGAGGTAGAAAACTTCATTCCATTCACTTACCATCCTGCAGAAAAGAGCAATAAGGACTATTGATCAGGTCAACTACTAGAACACACTGATCCACTTTGATCCAATCAGAACTCCTGAAACTCACTGACATTGTATCTCACCAAACACCAATCATCACGTATGAGGCCAGAAACAGACAACTAGCAGAAAACATCGAAACATATTTCGGAATCAGGAGGGAGGTTATCATTTAAGAGGGAACACAACTTCAAAACTTTAAACACACCAACAACCTTGAAGAGTTTCTGCTCATCTGTTATTGGAGTCAAACTATGGAACAATCTCAGTGAGGAACTCAGGCAAAATCATTTCAACCAGTTTAAGAGAAGATACAAAAAATATACTGTTTAGAGGCTGAATGAAGACTGGTGATGATTCATTAATTCATGTGAGTTTTGGTGACAGGTTGTGTAAATATGTCTATGTGCGTATGTATTGGTTTGTGTCTATGTTTATGAATGTAAATATGATGTGTGTGTGTGTATTTACTCTATTTTAGTGTTTTTCAACCTTTTTTGAGATTCATTTTTATTGAAAATTTCACGAAGCACAACCAACCACAATTGTAAAAAAAATAAATAAATAATTGTCTGTAGCCGATATTAACAACATAGACATGGTCATCAAAGTGTCTTGAATAGGAATAAAATAAACACAAAGAAACAAAGTATTTTATCATCCTTCATATTTCTTCTTTCAAATAAAAAATAAAAAATCACTTCAAAATTACAGCTTGAACTTTGAAATGCACAACAAGTGGTCTCAGAACTACAGAGGTGGTAGAAAACTTCAACTCTAATTCTGTCCAAAACATCATGCAGCAGGAACACAGACATTTTCGAGCTATTGTGACAGAAGCAGTATATTGCTTTAAGGGCTCCACATTTATCATTGTGGTTTTTCTCCTAAAGTTGCTTTCTCTGACTAAATCGTCTGCAATCTTGTTTCCTTTGAAAATGGTTTTTATGTGCTGGTACCACAGCACTGATGGAGAACTTTTCACCACACACCAAGCACAGAATAAATAACAACAACTAACAGTGGACGTTTTCTCCAGTTTCTGCTACAAACACTCGTCTTGAACTAAAGGACATTTAAAATTGATGGAGAAACGTGAATTAGATTCAGCTGGTGATTAAACATATCAGTAACGGACAGTGAACTGACCTCAGTCTCTCATCCTACAGTCTGGACTCTCAGAAAACACACAGCTGCTTTCACTCTGAATCCTTCAGGTTGTTGAGACTCAGGTCCAGATGTTTCAGATGGAGGTTGACTTCAGCTGGTCCAGAGAATCACAGCTGATCTTTGACAAACTGCAGAACTCACCTGAATAAAGAATAAAAGATGGAGATAAATTATAAAACATTTTCAATGAGATGTGTTGAAGTTTAAATGTTCAGACTCAACATTACTGTGTCCTAACCCTTAGCTTCATTGACTCAACAAGTTGAAAGTGAAAGGTGCATGAAAGCAGGTTTGTAGGTTACAGTAGATGACAGGCTGAGTGGAAACCACACATCAAACATGTACAGTCCAAAGGTTCAAGAAGCACTGCAGTCATTCACAAAGCAAAACAATGACTGGATCAGAATCCTCTCTTCAAAACCTTAAACATAGCAACAACCTTGAAGAGTTTCTGCTCATCTGTTATTGGAGTCAAACTATGGAACAATCTCAGTGAGGAACTCAAGCAAAGTCCACATATCAACCAGTTTAAGAGAAGATACACAAATATGTTGTTTAGAGGCTGAATGAAGACTGGTGGTGAATTATTAATGGATTCATTCATTGTGCAGATAATTGCAGAATTAATATCAACAACTAACAGTGGACGTTTCCTCCAGTTTTTGCCACAAACACTCGTCTTGAACTAAAGGACATTTACAGATTGATGGAGGAACATGAATTACATTCAGTTGGTGATTAAATATATCAGATCTACAACAGTAACAGACAGTGAACTCACTCCAGAGTCTCCAGTCTACAGTCTGGACTCTCCAGAAAACCACACAGCTGCTTCACTCCTGAATCCTGCAGGTTATTGTGACTCAGGTCCAGATGTTTCAGATGGGAGGGGTTGGACTTCAGAGCTGAGACCAGAGAATCACAGCTGATCTCTGACAAACTGCAATCTATTTAACCTGAATAAAGAATAAAAGATGAAATGATTGATGATGATTTTGAATGTGTCCTGATCAATGAGCTGTTCTCTAAAATTAGTAGAGTGGCTGTGTCCTTGTGTTATTGTGGATCTTCATCATGTCAGCCTTCTACTCCCGGCCTGTAAAGTGTGACACTGTTTGTCATATTTGCTACTAAAAAATCATTCTGTACGACAGAAAATATGTATCCACTATCACACATGCAAAGAAGTTGTGCTGGTATTGTGGTATAATTTTAAAGCCTGTGATGTGGTAAGAAGAAGACAAATGAAAATGCAAGCAGAGGACAATGATGACACGTTTGATTATAATTTTATATTGATTACAATGATGTCTGAGTATAATGGCATTAGTTTGAATATAATATGATGATTGATATGATGGGCCTTCACTGGGTATATGCTACTGGAACACAGAGGGAGAGCACTGAAATCAAAAGTATATGTATGTAAGGGCACATAATATGTAGAAGATAGTTGCACATATTGCACTTGGTAAAATTCACAGTTTGTTTGTAGTAAACTTTATAAAAAAATAAAAAAAAAAATAAAAAAAAAAAAGATAAGAAATGGGCAGGAATGATTTTATAAAACTGGGAACTTAGGAGAATTCTGAAGGTATTGTTGTAATGCAAGCAAGGATGGACTTTTAAAAAATAATAGATAGTTGGAAAAGTCCTGGGAATATGGAAAAATTAGATCACCAGGCTCTCAAGGCCACGAGCCCCAGCAACAGTGACGGCGACAATTTCCAATGGTGTAATTGGTTGATATGAAGGGGTGGTATAAGGGTGTGCCCCAAATGTAGGGGATGGACAGAAGGTGTGACCTGTGAAGACCCAACAGTATAAAAGACGAGAACAAAGACCCTTACACTTCAGAGTAGGATTGTGGTGAACATTGTGTGCACTCTAAGACAGCTCTCCTTTACTGCTGGCAGTAAAGATCACTCTGATGCTCTGAACGCTCCACCAGGCTGATTGAACACTGCCAGGGGTTTTCTTTGACAAAGGTCTCCAATTTGACCCAACAGTATCTCCTCTAAAAAGTATTAGTGCTGTAGCAGAGATTCTGTAAAACATCAAATATTCCTTCAATGGGCTGAAATTTAAACTGTCTAGCAGTTTATGGACGTGTATTAATGGTGCTATATGCAGTGTTTTATATTATGTTTTCCCTTGTTGACACATCGAAAGACATTTTATTCTCCATCGAGTGCAACATGGGCTGAACAGACCCAAGAATTTGTTCATGCATTTCCAGCCTTTCAGATCAACAAATACAGTGTAGCCTAAGCTAACAATTGTTCTTATTCTTTTAGATTTATTTAAAATCTTCTCCAGACAGTGCAGACCTGTCTCGTGCCTCCTCCATCTTGATCTGTTCATTTGACTGAATCATTTGTGAATTACACATCACTGCTGCACTTGTGTTTTGTTGCTGTCTTTTTGGTGTGTTAGCATTAATGTTAGCAACATAAATCACTCATCTCTTCAGCTCAGACAACAAACAGCTGCGTTGATCCATATTTCACTTTTTAACGGTTTTAGACTCCAACCTAGATGTGACTCTTCAGCTCTAATCACAAACATGTTGACTCCAACAACTAACAGTGGACGTTTCCTCCAGTTTCTGCTACAAACACTCGTCTTGAACTAAAGGACATTTACAGATTGATGGAGGAACATGAATTAGATTCAGTGGTGATAAACATATCAGATCTACAACAGTAACAGCAGTGAACTGACCTCAGAGTCTCCAGTCTACAGTCTGGACTCTCCAGAAAACCACACAGCTGCTTCACTCCTGAATCCTTCAGGTTGTTTCTACTCAGGTTCAGATGTTTCAGATGGGAGGAGTTGGACTTCAGAGCTGGTCCCAGAGAATCACAGCTGATCTCTGACAAACTGCAGAAACTCAACCTGAATAAAGAATAAAAGATGGTCAGACTGTAAGGGGATTTCTCCACAGAAAGAATGATTAGTGACACCAAGAACTCCATTAATGTCAACACATGTGAAGACTGGACTTGATGTGGTTTGTGATCAGACCCACCACCGATGACTGAGGAGATACCTGCTGATGTTCAGGAACATGATGCTCCTTCATTTCAACTCTTTGAGCTCCTTTTCTATCTGATAGTCCTGGCAAGAGAACTCATCTAAACTGAATCTCCATTCTTTAGAAGCCTGAGAAGAAAAGAAATGAAAACTGACCTCAGAGTCTCCAGGTTACAGTTTGGACTCTCCAGTCCAGCAGACAGATGCTTCACTCCTGAATCCTTCAGGTTGTTATAACATAGGTCCAGATGTTTCAGATTAGAGGACTGGGAGCTGAGAACTGAAGACAGAGCTTCACAGCTTCTCTCTGAGAGGTTACAGTCACTCAGTCTGAAGAGAAAATGACAGAAAACCCTTTAACTTCTGTGACCAGCTGACAGGTTGCTGTGTATTTATTGATGATGAACTTACAGAGCTTTGTTGGAGGCTTTGACCACTGGCAGCAGCCTCAAGAGAACCTCTTCTGAAGCAGAGTATTTCTTCAGGTCAAACTCATCCAGATCTTCTCCTGATGACAGTAAGATAAAGCCCAGAGCTGACCACTGAGCAGGAGACAGTTTATCTGTGGAGAGACGTCCTGATCTCAGGGACTGTTGGATCTCCTCCACTAGAGAACCATCATTCATTTCATTCAGACAGTGGAACAGATTGATGATTCTCTCTGCAGACACATTCTCACTGATCTTCTTCTTGATGTACTGGACTGTTTCCTGATTGGTCTCTGAGCTACTTCCTGTCTGTGTCAGCAGGTCTCGTAGGAGAGTCTGATTGGTCTGCAGTGAAAGACCCAGGAGGAAGCGGAGGAACAAGTCCAGGTGTCCATTTGGACTCTGTAAGGCCTTGTCCACAGCACTCTGGTGGAGAGGTTTTTGTTTTTTAAATAGTTTAGACCACAGAGATGTAGCTTGTTGTTCTTCCATCAGGTTGACACCAGAGCTGATGGAGGTCAGATGGACATGAAGAGCAGCCAGAAACTCCTGAAAGCTCAGATGGACAAAGCAGAACACCTTGTCCTGGTACAGGCCTCTCTCCTCTTTAAAGATCTGTGTGAACACTCCTGAGTACACTGAGGCTGCTCTGATATCGATGCCACACTCTGTCAGGTCTGATCCATAGAAGATCAGGTTTCCTTTCTGCAGCTGATCAAAAGCCAGTTTTCCCAGAGACTCAATCATCTTCCTGGTCTCTGGACTCCAGTGTGAATCTGTCTCAGCTCCTCCATCATACTTGACCTTCTTGACTTTGGCCTGAACCACCAGGAAGTGGATGTACATCTCAGTCAGGGTCTTGGGCAGCTCTCCTCCCTCTCTGGTTTCCAACACATCCTCCAGAACTGTAGCAGTGATCCAGCAGAAGACTGGGATGTGACACATGATGTGGAGGCTTCGTGATGTCTTGATATGGGAGATGATGCTGCTGGCCTGCTCCTCATCTCTGAACCTCTTCCTGAAGTACTCCTCCTTCTGGGGGTCAGTGAACCCTCTGACCTCTGTCACCATGTCAACACACTCAGGAGGGATCTGATTGGCTGCTGCAGGTCGTGTGGTTATCCAGAGGCGAGCAGAGGGAAGCAGTTTCCCCCTGATGAGGTTTGTCAGCAGCACATCCACTGAGGTGGACTCTGTAACATCAGTCAGGATCTCAGTCTTGTGGAAGTCCAGAGGAGGTCGACACTCATCCAGACCGTCAAAGATGAACACAACCTGGAACTCTTCAAAGCTGCAGATTCCTGCTTCTTTGGTTTCAGTGAAGAAGTGATGAACAAGTTCCACCAAGCTGAACTTTCTCTCTTTCACCACATTCAGCTCTCTGAAAGTCAATGGAAATATGAAGAGGATGTCCTGGTTAACTTTGTCTTCAGCCCATTCCAGAGTGAACTTCTGTGTTAAGACTGTTTTCCCAATGCCAGCCACTCCCTTTGTCATCACTCTTCTGATTGGTCCATGTCTTCCAGGTGAGGCTTTAAAGAGGTCTTCATATCTGATGGTTGTTTCAGGTCTGTGTGGTTTCCTGGATGCTGTTTCAATCTGTCTGACCTCATGTTCATCATTGACCTCTGCAGTCCCTCCCTCTGTGATGTAGAGCTCTGTGTAGATCTCATTCAGAAGGGTTGTTTTTCCAGCTTTAGCAATCCCCTCAAACACACACTGGAACTTCTCCTTCAGGTTAGATTTAAGTTTACATCGAAACCTGTCAAGAGCCTCTGAACGACACAACAACAGATAATCAGACCATCTGATGTTTTGTACAGCAGTTTACTGTACACAGCATCAAGAAAGACTAACTGGACCCTTGGAATGATCTGTATTTACTCAAAAACATGTCCTCACATCTGGTCAGATCTTCTTCCGAGTTACAGGTAGAACCAAATAGGATTTACTTTAGAAAATAAAAACACAAGAGATTGATGGAATTCTGCTTTGAAGAGGAGAGAGTACAGTTCCCTCCAAAAGTATCGGAACAGCAAGGAAAATTCCCTTGTTTTTGTTGCTCACTGAAGACATTTGGGTTTCAAGATCACAAGATGAGTATGAGACAAGAGTTCATAATGTCACCTTTTATTTTCTGGTATGTACATCTAGATGTGTTTTACAACTTAATAAGGCCGACCTGTTTGACGTCTGTTGCTCAGTACACCAGCAGTTTCTTTCTTATTCATGACATTCCAAATTGTTGTGCTTGCTTTGCCCAATGATTGTCCAATGGCTCTGATTGATTTTCCTTTTTTGTCTCAGCTTGAAAATCGCTTGCTTTTCTCCCGTAGACAGCTCTCTGGTCTTCATGTTAGTTTATCCTCTTTACCAAGAAATTCATACTTTACAGGTTTCAACCCAGGTCAAAAAGGAGACGAGTCATGCAGCTATTTAATGTTTGAACAATCAAAAGGCAACACCTGGTCAACAACAAACACCTGTCAGTCACATGTTCCAATAGTTTTGCTCACATGAAAAATGGGTGGGTTCAAACAAAGTGTGGTATGTCCCGAGTTGTTTAACACATCAAGATGTAAATACCGCAAAAATAAAAGCTGACATTTTGAACTTTTGTCTCATAGTCATCTTTTGATCTTAAACCCAAATATCTTCAGTGAACAACAAAAACAAGGGGATTTGCCTTGGTGTTCCAATTCTCATCTCAGCAGCAAGTTAAGGATTCAAAACTGAAGACAAATCAGTTTCAGGTGGATTAAGAAGCTTTCCATCCTCACGGCTTCAGTAAACATTTACACAACCATGACCAGAGAAAGATGTGGCCTCACCTTTCTGAGCAGGTTGAACAGAGGACAAATGCAGATGATGGGAAAGAGCAGGATCTATGGACTGAAGATGTCGGATAAACTTCTTGCAGGCCTCCTCTCCCTTTCTCTTCACAGTGTCAATGAAGTGGCGTACCTTGTCTGCTCTGACTGGGTGCTTCTCAGATATCGATTCTTTTTCTGACTCAGTCAAGACATCGTCTGTTATGAGGGCCTCCAGCAGCTGTGTAAGGACTTCTATCGACAACCTTTCCACAAACTCAGTCCTCATGCCGGCAACCAACTTCTCTACAGGAACAAGGACACAAGCATCTCAGAGATTCTGTAACTTTCAGAGAAGTCATATTTCCTCTTTTCCCTGCAGGGACCCCTCAGTCTTACCTGCCACGTCAAGTCTTTAGATATCTAAAGATGGTTATATGAAGAGCAGTCACATGACTTTGATGGAATCAGTTTGAAACTGTTTTGTAGGAACAAGGATTTGAAGAGATGTGACCCCACCCTCATCTCTTTTCATCCCATCCCCTCCAACTCTTCTCATCCGTTCATCTATTTGTCTCATGGCCTGTCCACCAATAAACTTATTACCCTCAAGGCCTGGTCTTTGTTAGTGAAGTTATTGTGACTTAGGTTCTTTAACTAAACCACCCTCCATATCATTCTGTTTCCTGTGCTTACCTTTAAAGTTTTGTCCAGAAGCTTTCTCTCTGTCTGTCTCAGGTTTCAACCTCCACCTTCACCATCTCTCTCTTTTCTTTTCTTCCTCTTCCATCTTTCATTACATCCCATCCCCTCAAACATCTTCTTCCCCTCCCCCTCGGACCCTTCTCATTCCACCCCTGAATTCACCACTGTGAGGGGAAAACTTCATTATTATATTATGTTAAACAGGTCTCTTTGACCTGGTCTTGTTTGTCTTCCTTCCATACACAAAACAGGGTTTACAGGGTTAGCTGTACATACTGACTGCCACCACGGATGGTTATCGCCAGTGGTAAGATCATCCAACTGTCAACTCAAGGTAACAGAGTAAAAACATACCTGCTGGAACGACGGCTTCATCGCCCACCAGTGGAGGTTCAGCCTGGTCCTCAGAGACCACATGGTCAGGTCTGAGGGGCTGGAGGCTGCAGAGAGATGGAGGAGATGGTTTAACTGATGAATGGCTGACAGGTCTGTGTAGAGGTTTCTGAGAACTCAGTCATCTTAAACTCTGACAACGTGTGAACATGTTCTCTGATTCACAGGATTTCATTCTCAGGTAGTTTATGGAGGATCTTCTGTTTAGTTGTAACATTGTGCAGTAGTACTGCAGTAGTTGTACTTCTAGTAGTTATTGTGTATGTAGTACAGTGGGACCAGGAGAACCAGTATCTCTCACCTCTGAATGTTTCTAACAACATCCTGTAGAAGTGACAATAAACCAGACTTGAATCTGTTGTAGAAGAAGTAAAACTAGTGACTATGAATGAAATCCTCAAACACTGAGCTGGAACTAGACCATGCACAGAAAGATCCTCCTGGTGTGGTTGTTCAGGTGGATGTTACTGGTCCCAGTTCAACATCAGGCTGCTGCTCAAAGTTGATGAAACTCCGGTCTAGACCTGGACTCTTAACGTTTCTGTCCAGTGTCCTGGTGTCTTGGACTGACGTCTTTAACTAACAACACTTAGAGATGGTCCTCTCACCTCTGAGCTTCACTCTGGTCCATGCTGCTGGATTCACATCAGCTCACACTTTGTCCTTCACCTGCAGAGGAAACACACATCATTCATGGGAACATCCACTGGAACCATCTCTGCTGGTTGAAACTTCTACTATCAGTCCACTAGATGGAGCCATGGAGGACACACATGGTGCCTTCACTGACACCGAGTCTGACTGGAAGCTCCAGCTTTTTAATATTCAGTCACTTCAACGTCTGGTTACAACATTTCACAGATGTCAGCTGACAGACAAACATCTTCACTTCAGTCACAAGCTCTGTAAGAGGTGGAGTTAAAGTACTGAGTTGCTTTCACCACCTCAGATAAAACCCCCAAGACACTAAAAACTAGATAAAAGACCAACTGAGTGGTTGAGGAAAATATTCAATTGCTGATGAAAGATTTATTATTGTATCTCCTACTATTCCTTATCATCATATCATCAGAATATTTCCTTATGCCAACTGTACAGTGTATCTCCTATTGTCATTTTTTACAGTATATGTTCTAGTAGCAATCTGTTTTTCACAGCATGATGTAAAATAGAATAGAATAGAATAGAATAGAATAGAATAGAATAGAATAGAATAGAATAGAATAGAATAGAATAGAATAGAATAGAATAGAATAAAATAGAAAAATACTTTATTCATCCCCTGGGGATGAAGTGTCCAGTAGCTTGTACACAAACAGCAACATAACACACCAAAAACGACACCTGAATCTACAGTGCAAGTTAAATATGTAAATATATGTGGAAGTATATATGTGCGCCTCTCAACAATAGTCTCCAGTGAGTCCAGCTTCCTGCCAATCAGAGACTCGGCCTTCTTAACCAGCCTGTCCGGTCTCTTAGAGTTCCTTTGATCCATGCTGCCCCCCTTCCTTGGTCCTGGAGGTGTTCAGCAACAGGCAGTTCTTAGAGCTCCAGTCACTGAGGGCCCTCATCAGGTTCCTGCATTTCTCCTCCTGCCCATTCCTGATACAGTCCACAATAGCTGTATCATCAGAGTATTTCTGAATGTGGCAGGATTCAGACCTGTACTTGAAGTCCGAAGTGTACAGGGCAAACAGGAACGGTACCAGAACCGTCCCCTGAGGAGCCCCAGTGTTGCTCACTGCCATTGCTTATGAACAGCTCCTAAGTCACACAAACTGGTGCCTCCTGTGAGGTAGTTAGGCTGCAGTTCCTGTATGTGACCACCAGAGGGCAGTGACCACACAGCAGTCAGCCTGTTAATAGTAATGTGTTCATTATCAGCCTGATGAACACTGGAGCTAAAACACTGCAGTCAATGAACATCAGCATTATGGGATGTGGACAGTTGTAGTTCCTGACAGTGACCACTGGATGGCAGTGATCATCATAGTAAACTGACTTCATGCAGTTCATCGCTTCACTTCTAGAGCGAAACAAATTTTCACTGTAAAACTTGGTCATGAGGAGACGCACTGTCCTGCTTCTGGTCCTGGTCTTAGTCTTCCAGGTGGGAACATCAGCTTTAAACCCAAATTACAACTGAAACTTTCTCCAACCTCCTTCCAAGAATCAAATGGAATAAAAAAAGTCCCTTTCTTCACCAGGAAAATATTCTGTCAGACCAGCAGAGTCAGACATTTAAACTCAACCACTGCTGCTCTTTAAAGGCTTCACTTATCATTGGTTAATGTCCAGCTTTACTCCAACATTATAGTAAACCTGACTCTAAACAGCAGCTTTACACAGAAGAAAAGGAAGTGGAGCTGAAGGTCTGTGGGATGAAGTGGGGACATTTAAACTCCTTCAGAGATCACTCTCACTCTTAATGAAGAAAACATTAAAAATTCATTACCTTCAGAGGGAGGTTGACACGGAGAAAACAATCTGAGACTTGATCCTGGTAAAAGTGAGACCAGCCAACACCCAGAGAGCTGCAGGAGAAGGAGACGCAATAATCCCAAAGACAAAGAGGAAGAGGAAGTAGTGAACAAGCAACACAGCTCTCTATCACAACTCAAGTGTCTCTGTGTCAATTAAACTGACTCATGCACTTCATCACTTATAGTAAAAAAGTCTCCAGTACCTATTTTATACAATCAATCTCACTTTAGTCATTTTTTACAGTGTGTCTTGTTGTTTCCATTTCTGACAGTTTATCTGGTATTATCTGATTACACAGTGTATCTCTTAGCATTCATTTTTAAGAATCTCTTGCCTGTCCTGGCTGACACGCCTCTGGAGCGGCAGACCAGGGTTTTGGTCCCCATTTTTAAGTAAGGAGACCAGAGGGTGTGTTCCAGCTATAGGGGGGTCATGCTCCTCAGTCTCCCCGGGTTTACACCAGGGTGGTAGGAAAGAGGGTCCAGTCGTGGTTGAGAAGTTTTCATCCCAGGCGTGGTACCACAGACCAGCTCTTTACCTTCGCATGGGGCCTGGAGGGGAAATGGGAGTTTGTCCAACCAGTCCACATGGGTTTTGTCATTGTATCTGGTGGTAGTCTTTTTTTACAGTGTATGTCATGCAGTTAATTGCTTGACCACCAGAGGGAGACAAATGTCCCTCTGTCTCCACTATAAACCAGCGTCAAACAAAACAACACGAGATACATTTACAAATGACAATGAAGAGACACTCTGAAAAACAGCAGTATATCTTCTAATAGTAGTACTATGATTACTACTTAATATTTCTACTGTTACTATTACTACTTTCAATACTACTTTCAATACTGCTACTGTTACTACTACTACTTTCAATACTACTAGTATTAATACTACTATTACTACTAGTTAGGGCCATGGGGCAACGCACCGAGTCACTGGCCCCTACAGCTGGCCAGCGCCCATTATTGTTATACTGTATGTTTCTTCTTATTATTTATTTTCCACCTTCCTTCTTTTTTCGTCCCTTAACTCATCCTACAGCGTAAAGAGTTGTAGGACGAGTTATATATCAAATCGTGCAGTTTGATAGGGATCAGTGTGCTATTACTTTTCTCTACAAAATATGAATTAAAAGGAGGAGAAGGAGAAGGGACCCCTGTTTTAAACTCACATGTTTGTCCAAAAAATTTACTCTAGAAAGACAAAAAACATATCAAAGTCTTCAGGGAGGTCTTATGACACCCACGGTCTGCTTGTTTTTCTGATAGGAGCTACCGTCATTGACAATCACTCCAAGTTGCCATGGCAACCCCATGGGGGCAGCATGAATCAAAGGTTGGTTAAGAAGGCAGAGTCTCTGATTGGCAGGAAGCTGGACTCACTGGAGACTATTGTTGAGAGGCGCACATGCGAGAGAAGCAGCAACAGTGGGAGGCTTCTCCCCCCACGTCCTTTGTCCCCACAGCCATCAGATTGTTTAAATGCTTTAATACCTATTTGTTAATTGTAAGTTGTTCAACTGTACATAGTTTTTCACACAGTAACTCATATTAACATGCCAGTACAGCCCATACATATATATATATATACTTGCACATATATTTACATATTTTACTTTCACTGTAGATTCAGGTGTCTTTGTTGGTGTGTTATGTTATCTTTCTAGCACTGCTCTTACTGACAGTAAGAAGCGGTTGAAGACTTGAATCTATGGACAAATGAAGACATGAGTCTAAATTCAGATTCAGGCTGAAGTGTTAAAGCTTTGAGCTTAACAGGAAGTGGTTTCACAGAGATTCAACTTTGTGTCTGAGGTTAAAGTTTCTGAAGTCACTAAAAACCACAGAGATGTCACAACGACAACAACAACCTTGGTCCCGTCTGAAAACCCGGTCCTCTCTGGGCCGAGCTGTGGTTTCCAGACGTGACTTTGACTGTTTATCTGAGGATCAAACAACGAGCTGGAGACTTGGAGGCTGGAGGGAACTTTATTAGTTACACAACACACGTTACAACTGTCCTCATGAGAAACTCAACAGCTCAAAACACAAGGACGTGGTCGGCCTCCACCCAGCATAGAGTCAACACACAGCGCATCAGACCTCAGTCCAGACCAGGAACCAGGAACCAGGAATCAGGTGCGTCAGGAACCAGGAAGCTGAACTTTGTAATAAACACATTCAGGAGGAGGAGGAGGTCTGAAGTCGGGGAGCTGGATCTCCTCATACTGAAACACAATACAGAGTACTACTTAGAGTACTACATAGAGTACTACTTAGAGCAGTGGTTCTCATCTGGTCTGGGATCAGGACCCACCGCCCCCCCTCAAAGCCAAGACCCAAACCAAAGAAAACTTTCAACTCCTCAAATGTTTTGAAGGAACAGATTCAGCTTCTTCAGTTTTTATCCACAAACACAAAATAAATGAAACAAATTCAAAATGATTCTAGTTCACAGAACCACTGACTTAGAGCACGAGTGAGCATTAGCATTAGCAGCCCTTCCATTCTAACCGGAGGTTTGTTTACCTGCACAGTCTCCAGCCTCTCAGGGTTCTCGTCGATGGGACCTGAACATTTATTCTCCTGGAATTTGTTGATTTTCCTCTTCAGAGACACAATCAGCCCTGAGAACACAACGTCACAGCTGAGTTAAACTCTACCCGTCAAAAGTTTCACCCCAATTTTTCCAGTTATTTGCTGCAATCCAAGTTGTTCAATTCCAGTTAATATCTTGAAATGGTACAAAGGTAAGTGGTGAACTGGTGAGGTGAGGTTACCCACAACTGAGAAATCTACATTTCACAATGAGACAAAAAGTTCTTTTTCAAGGAAAAATTTAAACCTTTTCTGCAGCAAGAGGTCTCCATCAAAGCAGCACTGGAACACACTGTGCTACCATCACATACCCTCATGAGCACCGTAGTGTGTTTCTACAAAAACACAACTAACAATAGAAGAGGAACAAACCAACTCCAACATGAAGGTCTGTCCCACAGAGAAACTGCACAGAGAGACAAGGTAGTTTCCTTCACCAACAAAAGGAAACTCAGAAACCAGGGGAACTCTGACAGGAAGAGGTTTGACTGCAGAACCAAAGCCACGACTGAACCAGAGGACGAGTTTCTGAGAGTTAACAGCTACGTGACAAGCGGCTCACAGGACAACAGCTCCATGGTGGTCGCAGCAGGAGAGTCTCAGGGAGGTTCAGCTGTGAAGAGAAGACTCATGGTTTGTTCCATTTATCTCGGAGCTGGAATGACGTCACTCCCGAGTTATCAGCGCTCTAGTTAGAGACGTCTGAAAACAACATGGCCACCTCCACCAAAGCTCTGGCCTCGTGCCAAGATAACTGACTATATAACTAACATTATTACTCTGATGTTCAACTAATCTTAGACTATTTTAGTTCCACTGATTCTAAATAAAGAAAGAACTTGGACCAACTCATATTTTTTTTTTTTTTTTTACTAGAATTATTTACAGTGATGAAATCTACAAGACAACATGAAGCAGAAATTTATATATATAAAAAAATACTCAAAAACTGTTGAAAAATATATACTATTAATTTCAGTTTACCATGATGGTGTTTGTCACTGTTCTGGTTTTACCAGGGTATTATTTCTAGCCCAACAGACTTCTGACCGTCCTAAAACTTTTGATCATACACCACGGTCACGGGATAACTTTCAAAGCACCTGTCACATCCTTTATTTGTTTTACGAGTATCATAAAGAATGAAGTGAAGGAGAAAGGTGACGGTTTCCACTGATCTTGTCTGTTTTCATGTTTTATTGTTTTATATCTCATTTATGTCTCATCTACCGGTTTTATGTTGGCTGCTACCTTGGCCAGGTCTCTCTTGTAAAAGCGACGTCTAATCTCAATGGGACTTCCTGGTTGAATAAATAAAATAAGAGTTAGAAATAATGAAGACACTCACCTAGGACGACTAAAACCAAGACCAGGTTCAGAGCCAGTGAGCTGTATGTGACCACATCACCCAGGTTTATTCCGGAGGAGTCTGGAGAATCTAAAGAGTGGATTAAAATGAGTGGACAGCTGATCAGTTTTCTGTTTGCTGACGTTAAGAAAGAGTCTGGTTCCTGGAAGGAAACCACTCATCCAACATTTAACATGTGACAGGCTGAACATGAAGTCAGAACCCGTTCATCTCTTCTGTCTCCATGAAGCTCTCCGATATGAACTCTAATCAAGTTCTAACTGGTGGGACTGAACAACATCTCATTAAAGCTGCTTTTCTAAACGAAGGCAGCACATTAAAGTCACATCAAACCAAGTCAGAGGAGAAGAGAGGTTAGAGGTTTGTTGGAGACTGAGCTACGTACCTGGGAGGAGGAGGAGGAGGAAGGACTCCTCAGCTGAAATGCTGTTATGTATTGTCCTTCCACAGTAGTAAAGCCGGCCGTCCTCTGATGACATGTTTTTAATCTCAAGTCTGGTTCCATTGATTAAATATTTGGTTTTTAACTCAGTAGAGTTGTAGGAAGCTTTGTCTGTAGGAAAAAAACTGCGACCGATAGAGAATCTGAAGTGATGGTGGATTTCCATGGACCAGAAAACATCTGCATCCATGATGGAGCAGTTTAAAGAGACGTCTTGACCCAGCTTCCCTCTGACCTCCGTCACGTTCTGGACCTCTGAACCCACCAGAACCAGGGGCATCATCAGCAGCAGCAGGAGATCCATGATCAGGTTCAGACGTCTACAAAGCAGCTCAGCTCTGAACAGACTGAAGAGAAGAGTTCTTCACTTCCTCCTTTACCTGTTCATCATGTCTACATGACAAACCACAAACTCTGAAACCACCTCCTCCAGCCTCCACTCTGAGAAACTGTCTGGGTTCAGCAGGATTTCAGATTTCTTCACACTCACTGTGTCTCCATTCCCCTAGAAATGCTCAAAACCTTAATATTGCAATAAAAGGCTGGTAATGAAAGCGCCTACGTGTCTAAAATAACCCTGACCCAAACCCTGACACTGTGATCAGGTGGTTTCTCAGACGTATCGATGTGGAAACACTGTTTTGTCATTTCCCCGGAGTTGACACAGGGGCTCATGTGACCAGTTCATCTGAGCCAGTCTTCCTCAAAGTGACATAACTCAGTGACAAAAAGTGACAGTTTAAGACTTTACCAGAGTTACAGCTCATTCACAGAAACACGCACAAAGAGCAACTGGACTTTATCAAAACTTCAGAAACATTATTTTTATTTTGACAAAATCTGGAATGGAAACATATCGAGTAGCTTAATGAGTCATTGGTCTAGTGTTGTTTTATTTTACCCTAATCCTGCCCAGACTAAACTAGTAATCGTTTAGTTTCAACATGTCAGTTCTCTGAAGCCCTAAACCTGTGTAGAGGATAGTACAACCTAGGTAACCCTAGGCTGTACTATCCACCATCAGATCAGGAAACAGACTTGTGGTTGAAAACATGTCATCAGAGAACAGCAGCTTTACTACTGTGATAGGAGAATGAAAAAAACTAGGGTGTCAAAATGAACATATTAATTAATCCATCATCACCATCAGTTTGATTAATGAAGCATCTGCAGCAGAACGACTGTGAACGTGTCTCAGTTTTTCCAAGTAGCGTTAGCGTTAGCACCAGCTGATCCGGTAGTGACAGGCAGCAGAACCAACCCATAAAGATGGAAGACGCTAAACAGCACGTTGGTCCTCTCCATGGGACATTTGAGGACAAAGAAACCAAGAGGGACCAGTGGAGACACATAAAGTAATATCACACTCTGCAGGAAGGAGTTTTCTTTCCAGCTTCAAACAGCACATTAACCAAGCCAAGCATACGTTAGCCGGGGATTCTGCTAGCACTTGGGCTAACGCGGCTAACAGCTGGAGACAAACCAAGACAAACCAAGACAAAGACAAGCTGCCAATGCTGCTGCTAATATGTGTCCACTCCTGCAGCCACTGTTCACTGGGAGAGACTGTTCTCAATAAGAAGCGTCAGCTCTCCTCTGGTTGGACAATGTCAACAAGTTAGTCTGTCTCCGTAGCAAAAGGGACACATTCATGTGGACACATGGTGGACAAAGAAAGACTGAATGAAAGACACAAACAGTTATGTTAAGTGCAGATATATTCTGTTCTTCCTGGAGTCTGATCATCAACAATGAAACAACATCCATACAGATTAAACATGAAGAAGATTTAATCTGATTAATCTGAATGAATCCACATCAACTCTAAAATTAATCTGATTAAATGTTTTTAACAGCATTAAAAACATCATTAATGTTGAGGACACCTTCCTCCTCATCCCAGGGACGTAGCTCAGTCTCTAACAGCTTCAGTGTCTTTGTAGTCCTGGATTATGGGTAACTTCAGTACTGGACTGTTAACGTGTTAACACCCGTTAGACGAACTCAGTTACTCCTTTAAACACAATCATGAGAAACTTAAAAAATGTCAGTGTGATGCTTCGAGACTTTGGGATGTTCAGCTGTAGACGCTGTCCTGGGTTCCGGAGAGGTTCAGTATGAGACAGGAGGTCAAACAGTTTCTCAGAGTGGAGGCTGGAGGATGTGGTTTCAGTGTTTGTGGTTTGTCATGTAGATATGATGAACAGGTAAAGGAGGAAGTGAAGAACTCTTCTCTTCAGTCTGTTCAGACATCTTGGTTCGTAGATGTCTGAACTTGATCATGGATCTCCTGCTGCTGCTGCTGATGATGCCCCTGGTTCTGCTGGGTTCAGAGGTCCAGAACGTGACGGAGGTCAGAGGGAAGCTGGGTCAAGACGTCTCTTTAAACTGCTCCATCATGGATGCAGATGTTTTCTGGTCCATGGAAATCCACCATCACTTCAGATTCTCTATCGGTCGCAGTTTTTTCCCTACAGACAAAGCTTCCTACAACTCTACTGAGTTAAAAACCAAATATTTAATCAGTGGAACCAGACTTGAGATTAAAAACATGTCATCAGAGGACGGCCGGCTTTACTACTGTGGAAGGACAATATATAACAGCATTTCAGCTGAGGAGTCCTTCCTCCTCCTCCTCCTCCCAGGTACGTAGCTCAGTCTCTGACAAACCTCTAACAGCTCGTCTCCTCTGACTTGGTTTGATGTGACTTTAACTGTTATGTCCTCCTCAAATTTACCACCCTCTGGACACGTTCATGGCAAAAATGTACACGCATAAAGAAACTGCCATAAAGTCTTCAATATTTTTTTTCTACTTTTTTTCCATAAATCACTAATCACTTTAAATCACAACTTCAGACCTGCTCAAAACTACCAATAGCACAGTCAATATCACAGAGACACACTCACACTTGCAACCCCTGATAGTAACGTGGCTCCATTATAATAAATGGGAAATTCACACGAATTTCATGCATTGACTTTCAAGAAAATGAGAAAATTGAGAAAATGTTTGAATCTGATCAAATACAGTAAAGATGTCAAATGTCACTAGTTTTCTAACTGAAACGCTAACATCACAGAGCCATGGTTTTATACTGAAATGGCAGCCACATTAATAAATATAGTTATAATGGAAGTCTACGGGGCAGTTTTGACCATGAAGGAGTCCAGAGGGGGAATCTGACACTATATAAAAAATACTAATGCAATGAAATCAATTTTATTGATAATCTTTGACACATCCAAGACTCTAATTTACCACCCAAGTCCAATCCAACTACTGTTTATTTTATGGAAAATAATTCTTTTGTCTTTTTTTGTTAAAAAAATAAATAAATAAATTTTAAACTTTGCATTTTCAGACTGACATTTAAAGAGTTAAAATCCTGAAAATGATTGAAATGTTGGTACTTTGAGCAGGTCTGAAGTTGTTTAAGTGAGACAAGTTCCTGCAGAAATTCAAGCCACAAGCTGTAACACAGCCACAATGATCACACAATGAACCAGAAGGGCATCAGTGTTAATGTGATGCCTTCATTTAGAAAAGCAGCTTTAATGAGACGTGTTTCAGTTCCACCAGTTAGAACTTAATTAGAGTTCATCTGTGAAGGTTCTCAGTCATCCAGGTCATGGTAATCAAAAAAAGTGTTGAATGAGATCAGCTGGACTTGTAGAATTTCTTGAAGACGTTTCACCACTCATCCAAGTAGCTTCTTCAGTTCTGATGAACTAGTGGGAAATTGAGGTTAAATAGGAATAAACTCTGTGGGTAACACCACCTGAAACTTGCTTGACCAGAAACTGGGGTCACTAATTACCTTAATGGCTGGTACTTATCTGTCCTTGAATGGGGGGAACTGTGTGCCTAGGCTACTTACCCTATGAATAATTAGAGTTCATATCAGAGAGCTTCATGGAGACAGAAGAGATGAATGGGTTCTGACTTCATGTTCAGCCTGTCACATATTAAATGTTGGATGAGTGGTTTCCTTCCAGGAACCAGACTCTTTCTTAACGTCAGCAAACAGAAAACTGATCAGCTGTCCACTCATTTTAATCCCCTCTTTAGACTCTCCAGACTCCTCCGGAATAAACCTGGGTGATGTGGTCACATACAGCTCACTGGCTCTGAACCTGGTCTTGGTTTTAGTCGTCCTAGGTGAGTGTCTTCATTATTTCTCATACAGTGGTGGTGAAGTGGTGTCTCCTAAACCTGATCCCTGGTTGTTCCTCCCTCAGCTGGAGTTTAGTTCTCGTCTTTACAGAGTTGTTGTAGTTCAGCCTCATTGGAGGGTTCTCCGGGCCATTGGAGGGTTCTCCAGCATCAGCCTCCTGTTTAAGTCAGGTTACAGTCTCCCAGGTCTGGAGGTCTGGACTGTAGGCCCCTCCACAGTCTTCATTTAGCTGGTCTCCATCCGTTCAGAGGTGGACTAGATGCTGGGTTCTGGATTATTGTCCAAGTTCTCTTCAGACAGACGGATGTTCTCCTTCAGGGTTTCTAGGTAGAACCAGAACTCATGGTTCCATTTATCACAGCAAGTCTTCCAGGTCCTGAAGACCAGCACCCTACCAGGACTGGGATCAGGTTTTACTGCTGCTGTCATTGACTCCAGATTGAACAGAATCCAGCTTTAGTCTTGTCCTAGAGTCTTGGGTGTTCTCCGTTTTTTTTCTGGTCTTTCTGTTCTTGTAGCTGAGCAGTGGTTCTGATTTTGAGGTCCATGTTAGTCCAGTCTCTTTCTGGACTCTGACCTTAACCGAGCCCAGTGATGCTGTTGTGGGTCTGATGAGGCCTCTTATGATGAGGGGTCTCTGGGGGTCATGGTGGTGGTCCGGCCTCTCCTGGGAAGGTTCTCCAGTGGTCCGTGTGTGGATAATGGTTCTCACTGTGGTTCTCTGGAGACCCACAGCTTTAGAAATGTCTTCAGAACCTTTTCCAGACTCCTGGTTCTCAGTGACGTTCCCTCTCATGTGTTCCTGAATGTCTCTGGATCTGGGCCTGAGGTCCAGCTGGATTTGTCTAGAACCAGGTCCTGTTGAAGTGGTTTCTAGACTGAGAACAGGTCTAGGTGGGGTTGGAGGAACTAGACCATGGAGGTCTGGATCTAGTTTCCCCTCAATAATAAAAACCTTCATCTAAAAACTGAATCATAGACTTTGATTAATATTTAGTTTCATGTTTAATTTTGACAAAAACATAAAAAATAAGGAACCAGGAAAATCTGTAACTCCACTGTAACGTTCAACTCCAGCTGTGACACTGTGTTTCAAAGCTTCATCAACGTACAACATATAAACTGTTCCCTGAAAATGGTCCTTTTTGTCTTTATTCAAGTTATTGACTGGATTTGAACGACTTATGATGCGTTAAATAACTTTTCACCATTAGTGACGTTTAACTCTGTTCTCAGGGCTGATTGTGTCTTTGAAGAGGAAAGTGAACAGAGTCCAGGAGAACAAATGTTCAGATCCCATCTACGAGAACTCTGAGAGGCTGGAGACTACGGAGGTAAACCAGAGCTGCTAATGCTAATGCTAATGCTAACGCTGCCAGGACAAGTAAACAGAAATAGACTGTGGGTGAGGGCTGTGTGAAATGTCTGACACCCTTTATTCTTAGGTCCATGTGGTGTCTGTGGCTTCATTCTCTCACACATTTACTGTTTCCATGTTGTGTTGGTTGTGTTTCAGTACGAGGTGGTTTCGTGCCAAATGATGAGACGCCCCTGAACACCTGGACCGACCCTGAACAGACGTCACCTTTTATTTTCTGCTCTTGTTGTGGATTAAAGTCAGAACTGAGTTCTAATAAAACCCGTTCTTCCCTGAGCTCCAGTTCCCTGTCCAGTGTTCAGACCGTGGAGCTTTGAAGTCTAGTTTCACCACTTTGTGTTAACACACTTGTGTTCTGTAATGTTGTAATGGTTCCACATCGATACGTCTGAGGAACCACCTGATACACTGCAAAAAACACCAAAAACGGGTAAAGGTACTAAAAGCAAGTGAAATTATCTGTCCATGCAGCAAGATGATTCCACTTGACAAGATTTCTTAAATTAAGATCGTTAAATCTAGAAATAAGCAAGTTAAACACTTGAAATAAGAAATTAACTTTTAAAAAGCTTTTAAAAAGACAAATTATCTTACACTTCTACATCTAAGTGTTCTTGTCTTGGTAAGAACCAAGTAATTTGCAGTAAGAGAGCATGAAGCTTTACATATCTGGGAGGTTTTTAAAAATGTTATAGGGATATTTAGGTGGAAGAAAAATTAAGTCAATGTGACGTGAAAATGTGGTTTGTTGACAGAAGAAAAGACTGAAAGCTGTAATAAAATCAACCGCGGATTATTTGGAGGAAGGTTGAGCACATAAACGTTTATTTCAACACAGCAAGGAAGTACAAGAGAGATACCATGTGGTAAATAAATAAATACATGAAGATAAAAAAGACACAGAACACAAATGTGTTGAGGTGTGAAGTGGGGCTTGAGGGGACCATGGAGGGACCGTGGGGGGACCATGGGGGGACCATAGGGGGAACCATGGAGGGACCGTGGGGGGACCATAGGGGGAACCATGGAGGGACCTTGGAGGGACCTTGGAGGGACCGTGGGGGGACCATGGGGGGACCTTGGAGGGACCGTGGGGGGACCATGGAGGACCTGGGATCAGGGTCATGGGGGCTGATAAGTCACTAGAAGTTCTTCAACATAGCAGGAAGCTGAAGGAGGGTTCATCCAGGGCTGAAGTTCTGGTGTTGAAGCTGCTGCCAGAGACGCTGATAAACTAAATGTTTAACATGTTCGACACCGGAAGCCGACGCCTCCATGAACCAGGTTTATTTATCACAGAGGCGTGAAGACTCTTTACAGCCACTTTCAGGATGGATGTGAACACTCTTCAATAAACATTGACTCTATATGCTGTATATGTTGTACGTGTTGAGTATGAATACATACAGATATGACTGGTTTCCTCTGTTGTCATGGTAACCAGGCCTGTGGTCTGTCGGGTCTGTGGTGACGGTGAAGAACATGAACACATTCTAGTGCAGGTTAAAGAGGAGCATCACCAGAGGAGCAGAGAGGAGAACCAGGAGCCGGGAGTCTGTCACCGCCGACCCCCGACCTGATCCACGTTCTGATCCACGTTCTGATCCAGGTTCTGTTGGAGAAACGGTCCGAGGTTCTTCAACACGTTCACCTGCAACACAACACACCTCAGTCACAACCACCAAAAAGAACCTGGTGCCGGTTCGGTTCTTACTGGAGCCTCCAAAGAGGCTGAAACAGAAGCATAATAACAAACAGGGATCCAGTTGATCTGGACCAGACCAGAGGCTCCTTGGCAAACAAAGTCCCAGTGCCCCAGTCCATAAGTGGTTTAGGTCTTTATATGGCCCCTGTTTAGGCCAGCTATGAGCTGGTGCTTCACTGGAACCAGTTTACAACCAGTTTGGAACCGGTTTGGAATCAGTTTAGAACCAGTTTAGAATCTATTTGAAACCTGTTTGGAACCAGTTCTGATCCGGTTTGGAACCAGTTTGGAATCAGTTTAGAAGGAGTTTAGAACCAGTTCAGAACCGGTTTGGAACCAGTTTAGAGCTGGTTTGTGGACAGGGTGTGACCTGAGGGGTCCAGTGGGGGGCGCTGTGATGAATGATGAATGGGTTCTGGTACCTAAGACTTTGACGTTGATGGATTTCTCCTCCACGTCCAGGATGTGACACCAGTAGACGCCTTCGTCCTCCGGCTTCAGATCCTTCATGACGATGGAGAAGTTTCCCTTCTTGTACTTTTCAGGGAAGCTGGACACTCGATCTTTGAACCTCGGGTTCTGGAACTCTGTGTGTTCTATACTGTCCTCAATGTTGAGAACAATTTTGTTGTCTTTGTCCCTCCAGAAGACGTTGACTTTGTCAGGTACATTGCGGACGTCTCCATGGACACAAGGCAGCAGGACGTCGTCGCTGAGGAAACCTCGAACGTCTTCAGATTGGCAGGACGCTGCGAGGACGGATCAGGGACAGCTGTTAACTTTAATGTCCTGGTGAGGACAACATTTATTTATCACTGTTATTATAACTTAGTGCTAGTTCTGCTTTTTCATTTCATATGTGACAAAGGTCAGTATGTTTTAACAAAGTTTGATATTTCAAACTTTAATCCCATAATATTCCCTACGCCGTGGAACCTAAAGTCTCACCAGGGACAAAAGTGTCCTCTTCAAGAAATGTCCTAAAATAGAACATGTGCAATGTTCTTCCTGGTCTGTTTAAGGTGGACCTGATCCTCGGGTGGAGAACACACAGAGAGGAACATAGGGAACCACTTTCAGGACAGAACATGATAAATAGTAAAGTTCAATGGATCCAGAGAGGACGAAGCAGGAAGTGATCAAGCTTAAACTCACCTGTGGACAAGTAGCAAATCAGAACGGTCCAGACTGAGACTCTATGGAAAAACAAAACACAAGAACCAGTCACCACACAATGGAACCAGGATAAACCAGCATGAACACAGAAAGAACCCAGAATAAATCAGACTGAACCAGAAGAACCCAGAGTGAAACCAGAGTGAAACCAGAGTGAAACCAGATCACCAGAGGACAGACACCGGACATTGTGAAACATGTTTCTTCAGATTTCTGTGAAGATAAAAGCAGTGACCTGATGTTCTTTATTCAGACTGGACGACCAGCTGGAAGCGACAGCATTAGAAGAACCACAGATTCTAGCACATGGAACCACAACTTCCTTCAGTGGAAACACAGAAACTGGACCAGGTTTCCGTAGCGACTCAGCTGGACCTGGAGTTTGGTGTTAATGGTCCATGAAGACATCCTGGACAAAGCAACAGGTTTCTCTCCAACACGAGCCCAGCGCACAAATGGTACAAAAATATAACTATGAATATGAATAAAGACGTGTCCCATGAGCTGCACAACAATCTGGATCACGGTCGTCTTCATGTGTGTTGTTTACACAGGTTAGCAATGTCCTGCGGTGGTTGGGTAAACTGAACGGAAGCAAAAAATACAAAAAAAATCGAGAAAATACAAGAAAATAAAAATAATAAAGTTTGAAAACTTTCCATGGGAATTAACAGGAATTAAAGGGAATAAATTGGGAAATCTGAAAGTTGAAGGTTTGTAACATAAATTGTAACAAAAGTTGTTAGATAAATGTTATTGTTGTGATGTTAGTCGAGTGTAATGAGTATAACTAGTGATGTCCGATATGGAATTTTGCAGCATGGCTCCTTATGGCAAAATGAAATGTTTCTATTTATGTTGGTGTATGACTCACATATGGTTCTTTATTTATTCCACACTTCCAGTTAAACCCATAAATTCCATTCGGCCTTAAATTCGCACAAATTCGCAAAATTCTCTGACTAAAGTTTCTATCGAAAGTGTGACGAACAAAAAACATAGAGAAAAATACTAAATTTACCCTCTACTTTAATTAATGAGAAGAGCGAACATGTATCCGAGTCATGTTATTTACATGAGGCTCATTAACGAGAAGTCACGTGATTTACTGTAAAGCGAGCGGAGCTAATGCTACAAGCTACAAACGGTTCTGTAAGACCAACACAACTGGAACTAGAACTAGATTGTAGAACGAACACTGGCTCTGGTTTTGGTCATGGTCATGGTCACAGTCCTGGTTCTGGTTCTGGTTCTGGTTCTGGTCCTGGTCCCGGTCGGTCGGGGTTTATATTCGGAGCATCTAAGTTAAACTTGCCGACTCTGGCTAGTTAGCATCGGAGCTAGCTAGACTTTGTGTGGACAGCACAGTTCGACCAATTTCAACTTCCGCGTTCATTTCAGGCATCTTAACAAACTGACCTCATAGAACCGCTCATCTCGGTTCTCCTGGTTCTCATGGTCCTCTTGGGATTAATTATATTTAGCGTTTATTTGTCCTGTGGGGGAGACTAAAAGTTCTGCTACCATGGAGACGGAAGATGGGCTCGGCGTGTCGATCCAAATATCGGTAGCATCGATGCCAAGGCTAGCGTTGGAGTTGGGACGATACTAGCGTGACGAACCCGATACTTTCTCTTCTGCTGCTCTCAGAGGCCATGCGGCTTCTCTCCAAACTTCTCCACCTTTTCCCACAGGGGGAGAAGTTTGGACAGGTCTGAGTATCAGCTGAAATTAGTTACAGAACCACTTCTGGGAAATGAATGAGCCCTCATGTCCTTCTCTGAGCTACTTTCATATTTACTACTACATAGTTGCTTTTGTTTACTTCTTTCACTCATTTATATTATTGCACTGGTTTATTTGACTAAATATTTGGCGTGTGTTTTATCATAATCAACCAACTAAAGGCGAGTTATTAAATGATCATGATGACATTTCTAATAAGTATCGGTATCGGAAATACTAGCCCTGTATTTAGTTGGTATCGGGTCGATACCAAAATTCCCGATATCGGCCTGGGTGTCGCCCTTCCTTTCGCGGACATTTGTTCATTTATGGTTATTTGACTTTAATTACAGTGTTTATTTTGTCGTAATAGATAATGCTTTGTTTTTATCGATCATTCAAGTCTAAATTAATGTGTGAGAAACTTTATCCTACCTTTCCACCAGAGTCCAGATTAATGTTGGAGGTTTTAGTGTCGTACTCTCCTCCTCCTCCTCCTCCTCCTCTTCCTCCTGCTCCTCCTCTTCCTCACTGTGTGAAAATAAAACCATTAAACCCAGTTTAGTTTACTACTAACACATCATTTAAACTCATGAACATTCAACTCTCTGATAAGATAAGGAATCCAGGTCAACCTCAAGGTCTAGATTAGTTCCACCTGGGTTCATGGATATATATGTATATATATAGTAGCGTTCGTGACAAATACTTGCCTTTATTGCAGAACGTCTTGGTGACTGTCGGCCGTAACCACGCCAAAACAACAACATGAACAAGCACTATCTCAAACTTCAACCTCACTCTTCAGTCGGGCTCCATTCACTCACACTCCTGCACTCCCCCTCTCCTTCGCTTCCACGCCCCCTCCCTCTCACACTCATCACAACACGTTCATATATGTATAGAGAGGTGGAGATTAATGCACTGGTTCCTTGTTATATTAAACACTAACGTGAAGAGTACCACCCTCTGGTGGCTGAAGGCTGCAGTCAACGATGTTTTACTGTCTGGCTCCAAATACTGTTTAAAAAGCCTCCAATTGATTAAAAACGCTGCAGCAAGAGCACTGACAGGAATTAGTGGTGTGAACAAAGGCCGTCCACACCTGCGGCTGGTCACGTGCGAAGGCATGAGCCGATTCCATTTGGTCCTGGAGCCTTCGGGCGTATTCTGGTCCCGGTGGCACTGCTGGTGCATCTGGGGATCTTCCACGGGTCATCTCTGCTGGCGTCTGCAGCTCTCGGCCCAACATGAGCAGGGCAGGTGTGCACGAGGTGGACTCTTGCACAGCTGGTCTGTAGGCCAATAGCACGAGAGGGAGGTGCTGGTCCCAATCGCGCTGATGTTCTGCAGTGAGGATGGCTAGCTGTTTTGCCAGGGTTCTGTTGAACCGCTCGACAAGCCCATCACTCTGTGGATGTAAAGGAGTAGTTGGAGTCTTTTGCATGCCCATTCGCTCACACATAGCACACATGACCTCGGCTGCTCCAAACCTGGCAAACATGCCCTCCACCAGCGCATCTGCGACAGTCCCTGCCTCCTGGTCTGGTATGGCATACGCCTCCGGCCACTTTGTAAAATAATCCATGGCAGCTAAAACATAACGGTTGCCCCTGTCTGTGCGTGGAAACAGGCCCATTATGTCCACCGCCACCCTCTCCATTGGGGCCCCTACTGCATCTCTCCTCATCCGACCCCAGTAGAAACTCTGCCGGACACGACGGAGGGTTTTTGAAACTCCAAAGTGTCCTGCCCCAGCAGTACCATGAGAGGCTTTCAGCACCATCTCTCTCAGTGCTCTGGGGACCACCACCTGCCACCTCTCTTCTCCTGTAGCTGGCTCCTTCCAGGCTCTGGAAGCACTCCATCCTTCACCCGTAGAGCCCCAAACTTTTCAAACAGTCCTTTAGTGGCAGGAGAGCATCCAGCAACCTCGTCCCACTGTGGCTGTTGTCCTGACTCCACCCACTGCAGCTGCTGCGCTCTCCATTCAGGTGAGTCAACAACCTGCATCCCCCTGCAGACAGGCCCTTCGCTATCCTGCATGGAGCCTTGTTCCTCCACACGGAGCTCTTTCTCCCGGACCTCTCTCTTTTCACAGTATCTGCAGCCGTTGAGAGCACAGGGGCGCCGGGACATAGCATCAGCATTGGCGTTGCGAACTCCAGCCCTGTACTCCACCTGAAACATGTACGGAGCCAGTTCTTCCAGCCAGAGTGCAATCTGCCCTTCCGGCTCTTTGAAGGACATTAACCACTGTAGGGCAGAGTGGTCAGTTCGGAGATCATATTACTCCAGTGTTAGCTTCTCTTCATTGGCTCCCTTTAAAATCTAGAATTGAATTTAAAATCCTCCTCCTTACATACAAGGCCCTGAAAGGCCGAGCTCCATCATATCTGAAAGACCTCATAGAACCAGACTGTCCCAACAGATCACTACCATCTCTAAGTGCCGGTCTGCTTGTGGTTCCTACAGGTTCTAAAAGTAGAATGGGAGGTAGAGCCTTCAGCTATCAGGCTCCTCTCCTATGGAACCAGCTCCCAGTTTGTGTTCTGGAGGTAGACACAGTCTCTACGTTTAAGGTCAGGACTAAGACTTTCCTTTTAGACAAAGCTTATAGTTAGAGCTGGACTTAACCATCCCTTAGTTATGCTGCTATAGGCCGAGGCTGCAGGGGGACAATGCACTGAGGACATGTCCTCTCCTCTTTGTCCTCTAATATCTTATCATTTTATTTTCTATCTCTTATAATTTACTAACCACTGTGTCTCCCTCTCTCCCTCCATCTTCTTGTGAGGGTCTCTGGTCTGGAGGCTGAATATCTGACCTGTGGAGTTCTAAGCTACATCTGCTGCCGTGGCCTCATCAACCAGCCCAGTCTTCATGGTCTGGAGTCTGTGTATCAGACCTGTGGAGCTCCATAAACTACATCTGTCCCAGTCTTCATGTCCTCCTCCAGGTGTCCACTCCTACCTAGATGAACTATTCACCAACCTGCCCATGATTCCTGTTATACTCACAAACTGTCACAGATCATCAGCTATGTGTTATATTACTAGATCCTACATGTTTCCTTCAGCTTGATGTTCGTATCTATGACAGAAGTTAGTTTATCTTGTTTCTCCTGTTCTTCTTCTCTCTCTATCTTCTCTGGTTCTACCCGGCTGGTCTTCAGCAGATGGTTCCTCCATATGAGCTGGTTCTGCTCCAGGTTTCTTCCTGTTAAAGGGAGTTTTTCCCTCAGGCTGCTCTGGAGGTTTCAGGCTGGTTTTTGTGAAGCTTCTTGAGACAATTTGTATTGTTATTGGCGCGATATGAATAAAACTGATTTGAATTGAATGTTTTCAGTCATTTCAGGTACTTAATATAATGTTGATGATTGTTGGAGAAGTTTCATTGGCCATGACGTGACAAAATCTTGACCACCAGTTGCCATGCCAACCACTCCATGAAGAGGTCCCGTGGGACCGTGAGAGTTGTAAAAACTATTTTTTTTAAATTTAACTAATTCAAAAATAACTGGTGGAGGTAACGGCAACAAAAATGCACGTCTCCACAGGTCTGGAGGATCTGCGAGCCTCCAACAGTTTGAAAAGTAGTTTCCTTAAAACCACAGAGAAGAAGAAGAAGGAAAAGGGAACTGTCTGGTTTCAAGAAAACAGTTTAAAATTCACTCTGCCTCTGATTATTCTGCCTCAACTTTTTTACTCTTTGATAAATAAACATCAGATCACTGACGTCAAAACCATTCTCCATCTGCAACACATTTACACCAAATCTATCCATATTCTACTCCATGTTTACTGTCTTACATGTTACTTAAACTCTTTAACCTATTTCCAGACCGACTCCTGGAGAACCCCATCTCGTCCGCATCACAAAACGCTAGTGCTTGAATATGGAATGTGTCGTTTCATTAATGGCAAAAAAAAAAAAAAAAACATTGAGTCGGTACTTTGACTTTTACCAGAGGATTGTTTTACATGAGTACTTTTACTACAGTACAGAATGTGAATACTTTTACCTCCTCTTGATACTGTACAGATAGATGACAGCAGCTTACCTGTATCTGTGAACTGGACTCCGAGACCAGGACCAGAACCAGAACCAGGAGCCTGCAGGTTGGATGACCCAGCACAGGTCCCATGATCATGGCTTGTTTTGGAGGCATCTGTGCCGATCAGCTCATTTCAGGATCCTCTTCAAACTGAAACTAGACCAGAGGAAGTGAAAGTGGTTTCAAGCCTGTGGCTTTAAATGCTAATGAGCTGTTGGCCACGCCCCTTTTCACAGCATTTAGCTTTAGCATGGCACAAAGAAGAAAGTTTGAGCTCGATGAGAAGGTTAGAAAATATCCCAGGAGAGGAAGCTGCTTTAATATTGACCTGTGAAGAACAAGGGTATGCTACAGTATGCTACAGTACGCTACGGTATGCTACAGTACACTACAGCATGCTACAGTATGCTATGGTATGCTACAGTACACTACAGCATGCTACAGTATGCTATGGTACGCTACAGTACGCTACGGTATGCTACAGCATTCTATGATATGCTACAGTATGCTACAGTATCCTATTTTACGCTACGACCATTTAAAGACCATAATGTTTTCATGTGTGTACGGTATCGATGAGCATGTTTTTCTGTTTTTGCCTGTTTGAATTCATTCATTAATACACAGGGTGAGATGTTACAATCCCTTGTGCCATGATCTGAGGCAAAACTCATTTAGAAGCCCAGTCCGTCTGAAAACCCGACCACCAGGCTAGCAGTCAGCTACCAACTAGCAACCAGCCTAGCCAACAGCAGTAGGTAAGAAGTGATGGGACACGCAACTACACTTCAACCAACACCTCTCCCCTCTGCCCAGATCGAAAGTAAAACACTAATTAACCACCAACTAATTAGCCTCCACCGATGTTTCGTTAAGTTAGGCCCACGACACCTCAAGAAGGCTTAACAGTGAGCTCCAGCGTTCAGGAGTCACCCTCCTCCACGCAGCCACCGCGCCACTCTGTGCCTTTCAACCGACAGATTAGATTAATCCTCCTACAACTTCTAACTACTACTCAGCTAGCCTTACCTTTAGCGTGCTCCCCAGCTAGCACGTTTCCTCCTTAGCCACAGCCACTCACTCGCTCTGCTGCCAGGGACATGTTGTTTACAGCCACCCTCTGTCCTTTCCCGCGAATGCTCTGACAGTCAGTCGACCTCAGCTCTGCCCATCCTTAGCCGCCCTGTGCTGTGCCTGATTCTCGCTGGTCTGGCCTTTTCTTCCTCCCATACAAACATAATATGTCTATTCTCCTTTCTAGCAGATGAGGAATTTACTTCAATCCATTTTTCCTCAATTGCAGCTGCTGAGCATTTCAGAACCTGGTTGTGACGCCAGGTATATCTTCACTGGGAGAGGCTAACCCTGCAACCTGTCAGAATGTGGCTAAGTAAGAAATAAGAAATAAAGGCCTCCCTCTAATAAAAGTAAACACTGGAGTCATCTCCACGATGAACGTCACGTGTATCTTCTTCCACATTTTCATTTATTTCTCTCCATTAACGTTGCATTGATCTGTTGTTGTGTATTGACTGGACCAACTAATCTACTGGGGTGGTCCAGTCCCCACCAGAGACAGAATAAAAACCAACAAACAAACAAAGAGGGGTCTGTGGAGGCTCCCAGTTTCCTCCAGGTCATGGTCTAAATCCAAACAGTTTAAAAGAAAAAAGGAAACTAGAGGTTAGTCATTAACAGGAACCAGTCCACTCAGGTCAGGTTCTGATGGTTTAAATTTAAACCTCTTTAAACTTCCACCAGTCTCTTAGAACTGAAGCAGCTCCTCAGATGAAACGTCTTCTCTAACCTTTACAGTTTAAATTTTTTTGTTTGTTTTTATAAATAACTTTCAAAGGATTGTTCTCGTATAAAAAGACAAACTGTACATATACGTGTAAGGTAAATTCCTGGAGTGTGACTCACCGAGAGCAGAACGTCCTGATTCACGCTGAGACTTGATCAGAGGAAGAGACCTGGATCAGATCTGCACACACCTTACTAAAAAGGGGGAGGGAAGGGTTACCTCGGCAACAAAAGCTCCGCCCCCACCCCCATCCTAGAGGGAGGGGAGGGTTACCTAGGTTAGCTTATACATATTTTCACTGTTCACTAATGATTTCTGAAACCAGCCATGAAGTCAGTGTTTGCTAACGTCTGCAAGGAAACAGTGAGGAAAGAATGAGGAAAGAATGAGGAAAGAATGAGGAAACAATGAGGAAAGGATGAGGAAAGGATGAAGAAAGAATGAAGAAACAATGATAAAGGAATGAGGAAAGAATGAGGAAAGGATGAGGAAAGAATGAAGAAACAATGGTGAAAGAATGAAGAAACAATTATAAAAGAAGGATGAAAGAATGAGGAAACAATGAGGAAAGGATGAGGAAAGAATAAGGCCTCCTCCATGATGGGAATTTATGTCATGTCTGTTGAAACTCTTGGAGACACTAAACAACAGCAGTGCTAAACTAACAGCTCTGCTAAGCTAACAGTAATACTATGGTTACAGCTCTGCTAAGCTAACAGCAGTGCTAAGCTAACAGCCGTGCTAGGCCAGCTGATCTCTGTCTGGAGCCAGTAGCAGCAGTAGCAGCTTGTTGTTTCTTCTGGGACATAAGACTGCAAAGTAACTTCCTGTTTAGATGCTGTAGGTGATAATGTTCTAATAAAGTTTTACAGGCTGATGTTTGTGTCACGATTCAGGTCAGAGTCCTTTATAGGTGACTAATCAGAGCAGATGAAGAGGAAACAAACACACACTGATCAGACAGGATGGAAACTCTGATCAACATGGACCCACGACTACGACTCCTCTTCACTCTAGGTGAGAAACAACTCAACTAACGACCAATGACCACTAATCAATCAATCAATCAATCAACTAGCTATCTTTGATGATCCCAAGAAATACAAGGATTTTGACTCTGGTCACTTTGCTCAGTGGTACAAAAAAGGCACTTAAATAAGCATAAAAAAATAAGGGTGTAAGAAAAACAGAAAAACGGTACTACATAAATTCGACTTTCAGAATTATATAATAATAGCAGCAGATATGTACGACGAATATGAACAGTATTGTGTACATGTAGTTAGAGTTATTATGAGAATGGTCACATGCTCTGTGACTGTTCAGAGGTCATCAGCCCGGGGGAAGAAACTGTTTTTGTGCCATACAGTGCTCTGTAACGCCGGCCTGAGGGGGGGAGTCTGAATAGATGGTGTCCAGGGTGTGAGGGGTCAGTGAAGATTTTACTGGCCCGCTTCTTGACCGTGGACCGGTACAGGTCCTGGATGGAGGAAAGGTCAGAGCCAATTATCCTCTCTGCAGACCTGATTGTCCTCTGCAGTCTGTCCCTGTCCTGTCTGGAGGTTGATCCACAGGGTCGGGGGCTGGTCTCCTGTAGTTGGTGATGGTCTGCAGGCTTTTCCAAACTGTCTCAGAGTCGTTGGCAGAAAAGCGGTTCGACCAGTTTTTCATTGTGGTTCCTCTTTGCTGCCTTGATCTCCTTAGTCAGCTTGTTCCTGCTCTGCTGGTACAGGTCCAGATCTCCACTCCTGTAGACCTCTTCCTTGTCCTGGCGTAGTTGTCTCAGTCCTGCAGTGAACCAGGGTTTGTTGTTGTTGAACGTGCACAAAGTTTTGGTCTGCACACACATGTCCTCACAAAAACTGATGTAGGGTGTCTCAGTGTCTGTCAGTTCATTCAGGTCTGAGGCTGCAGCTTCAAAGACCTGATCCAATCAGTGCAGTCAAAGCCTGCATCTTTGACTTATCTGTCCATCTCTTCACTGTCCTCACTACAGGCTTAGCACACTTCAGATTTTTCCTGTAGGTTGGGATGAGATGGACCAGGCGGTGGTCAGAGAGTCCCAAAGCAGCATGGGGGACAGAGCGATGAGCGTCTTTTATTGTGGTGCAGCAGTGGTCCAAGGTGTTCATGTCCCTGGTGGGGCACATCACATGTTGTCAGTATTTAGGCACAATTGAGGTGAATAAAATGGTCTACAGTTTATGAAAAAAAGCCTTGAAGTGAGGGCTGCATATCTTCTTTAACACTGTGACATCAGTGCACCAACCTTCGTTGATGTAGAAGCACGTTCTTCCTCGCTTTGCCTTCCCCAGTAGTTCCGTGCAGCGATCCTCACGGAACAGCTGGAAGCCAGGTAGATGTAGTGGGCTGTCTGGAATGTGTTCACTCCATTGTGTTTAGTCAGAGAGTGGATGTTTCCCAGATGTATGGACGGGAGAGCTGTACGTAACCCCTGCTGCTGCTCCTTCAGCCAGAATCTCCAAAAACTCAGACTGAGACTGAGGAAAAATGTCCACCACTGGACATGGCTAAATTTAATAGCAGAGGGTACACAGAAAACAACACAAAAAAGTAAAGGAGTACCAGAGTGCACATTATATTTCATACATTTATATGTATAGCATTAGCATGTTATCACATTATACAGTTACTACATGGTTACTTGCCAGTCTAATTGCTGTAACACTGTTCTTTCTCACAGTTGGACTGTTGTCCACAACAAATACTGCTGCTACTACTACTGCTGCAGAAACTACTTTTACTACAGCCACTCCAGGTACTAGTACTAGTACTACTCCAAGTACTAATACCACTACTAATACTACCCTTGCTCCAGAACCTACAACCACTACCTTTGCTCCACATACTCCTGTTCCTACTACCCTTGCTCCACCTACTACTACTACTACTACTGCTCCAGAAAATACGACTACGACTGCTACTTTTGCTCCAGAAACTACTACTACTGCCTTTGCTCCAGAAAATACCACTGCTCCAGAAACTACAACTACTACCTTTTCTCTACCTACTATTAATACTACTACCACTGCTCCAGAAACTACTACTGTTCCAGAAAATACCACTGCTCCAGAAATTACTACTGTTCCAGAAAATACCACTGCTCCAGAAACTACTACTGTTCAAGAAAATACCCTTGCTCCAGAACCTACAACCACTACCTTTGCTCCACATACTCCTGTTCCTACTACCCTTGCTCCACCTACTACTACTACTACTACTACTACTGCTCCAGAAAATACGACTACGACTGCTACTTTTGCTCCAGAAACTACTACTACTGCCTTTGCTCCAGAAAATACCACTGCTCCAGAAACTACAACTACTACCTTTGCTCTACCTACTATTAATACTACTACCACTGCTCCAGAAACTACTACTGTTCCAGAAAATACCACTGCTCCAGAAATTACTACTGTTCCAGAAAATACCACTGCTCCAGAAACTACTACTGTTCAAGAAAATACCACTGCTCCAGAACCTACAACTACTACCTTTGCTCCACCTACTATTAATACTACTAACACATGCTCCAGAAATTACTACTGTTCCAGAAAATACCACTGCTCCAGAAACTACTACTGTTCTAGAAAATACTACTGCTCCAGAACCTACAACCACTACCTTTGCTCCACATACTCCTGTTCCTACTACCTTTGCTCCACCTACTACTACTACTACTACTCCAGAAAATACTACTACTACTACTAGTTTTGCTCCAGAAACTACTATTACTGCCTTTGCTCCAGAAAATACCACTGCTCCAGAAACTACAACTACTACCTTTGCTCTACCTACTATTAATACTACTACCACTGCTCCAGAAACTACTACTGTTCCAGAAAATACCACTGCTCCAGAAATTACTACTGTTCCAGAAAATACCACTGCTCCAGAAACTACTACTGTTCAAGAAAATACCACTGCTCCAGAACCTACAACTACTACCTTTGCTCCACCTACTATTAATACTACTAACACTGCTCCAGAAATTACTACTGTTCCAGAAAATACCACTGCTCCAGAAACTACTACTGTTCTAGAAAATACTACTGCTCCAGAACCTACAACCACTACCTTTGCTCCACATACTCCTGTTCCTACTACCTTTGCTCCACCTACTACTACTACTACTACTCCAGAAAATACTACTACTACTACTAGTTTTGCTCCAGAAACTACTATTACTGCCTTTGCTCCAGAAAATACCACTGCTCCAGAACCTACAACTACTACCTTTACCCCACCTACTATTAATACTACTACCACTGCTCTAGAAACTACTACTGTTCTAGAAAATAGCACTGCTCCAGAAACTACTACTGTTCCAGAAAATACTACTGCTCCAGAAACTACTACTGTTCCAGAAAATACCACTGCTCCAGAAACTACTACTGTTCTAGAAAATACCACTGCTTCAGAACCTACAACTACTACCTTTGCTCCACCTACTATTAATACTACTACCACTGCTCCAGAAACTACTACTGTTCTAGAAAATACCACTGCTCCAGAAACTACTACTGTGCTAGAAAATAGCACTGCTCCAGAAAGTCCTATTCCTAGTACCACTGTACCAGGTCCAAATAATACTTCAAATACTACCACTCCTCCAAATACTACCATTATCCCTAATAATACCACTTCTCCAACTACTACTACTCCAACTACAACTACTACTACCACCACTACTCCAACTACTACCACTACTACTTCCACTACTCCAACTCCAACTACTACTACCACTACTCCAACTCCAACTACTACTACCACTACTCCAACTATTACTACTACTACCAATTCTCCAACTACTACTACTACTACTACCACTACTCCAACTATTACTACTACTACCAATTCTCCAACTACTACTACTACTACTACCACTACTCCAACTACTACTACTACTACTGCTGCCCTGGAGTGTTTGAATGGAGGGGAAGACCAGAACGGCGTCTGTATCTGCCCTGATGGCTATAGTGGACCAACATGCTCAGTTGGTAAGAACAACACTGGACCAACCTTCAGACCGCCACCTGTCAATGAAACTGATCAACTATGACTGACTTCCTAGAAAACGTCTGTCAAGCTAATACAACCGGTAACTTCACCTTCCCACAAACCTCCATCGGCTGGTTCGCGTACTCAAAGGAAGTTTGTCCTCCACATACCAGCGCTGGTAAGTTTCCACCCTTCATGTCTTTCCTTCTCCACCTCAGTCCGTCCTCCGTCCTCCAGACTTCAGGTGTGTTTGTCCTCCTCTCAGCTGGTAAACCACGGGCGTCTGTCAGATGTGTGTCCATCAATGGATTTCTGGCTTTTCAGGATCTAAAGGAGCTCGAGTGCGACCAGACGCTCAGCGACATACAACAAAATGTAAGAGCTGCTGGTCCTTCTTTAGTCCTTATATGGCACTGGGGTCAAATTTGACCCATTTGAAGTTAATGTGTAAAAATAAAAACATTTTTGTGTTTTTTGGGGACCAGCCTTCATGATATCCCCAAGAACAGCAAGAACTCACTTTAGGGTTCTGAAAGTCTCTAAAAAAAGCAAGTGACATCTGTGGTGTTAGGGGTCAAATACGTTGAACCCATAGAAGATGTTTCAAATTGCTCTGTTATTTAGCTCAATTTATAACATTTTTAGATGAAAATGATTCCAAGATAAAAGGTCTAAGTTTATAAAGGGAGGAAGAACGGAACAAGTGAGCTAGGTACTGGGAAGGGTTCTGGTTTTTACCAGGGTAAAATCTGTTTTTGAAGACTCTTTTCTTGTGTATGCTGAGACAGGATCATATCCATCATCCGGTCTGATCCACTTACTGAATCTCCTTGGTCCCTCAGCTCAACAGTACAGAGGATTTAGAGACACTGGCGTCCAGTACTCAGATTCTGACATCTACACCTGAAAACCTGACAGCTGAAGAAGTGACGACGGCAGTTCAGATTACCAACACTCTGCTACTATCCCCGAACGCCTCAGAGGTACGAACACAGAAACTGGAAAGGTCTGAAAGGAGTCTGAATCTGAACCGGTGTTTGTGTTGCAGAGCGTCAGGGTGGCTGCAGTGGCCACGGTTAGCCAGCTACTGAACGCCAGCCTACCAGACAACGCTGAGGCCCAGGAATCCGCCCTGCAGTAAACAAACACACCTTTCTATCCTTCTCTTTCTGTTAGAGCCTCAAACACAAAGTTCCTTCAGTTTAACCCACTGGAGTCACACGACCAGTTCTAGACCACGTAGCATTAAGACCCGTCATCCTATAGATCAGTTTTTAACTAGTGTTTCTAGTCCAAGTAATGCTAGACTGGTTCTAAATAACTGAGGCTTTCTCCTGAATATTGTTGTCATATTTGGTTGACGGAGGAGATGCTAGCAAGAGGAGAGAGCTAGCCAGCTACATATGATAGAAAGAAACACAACATGACAGCCCCTTTCCAATTGGTGGAAACATGCATCCATCAACCAATCAGGACATGATGTGTCAATGCTAAGGAAGAGGGAAAAGTTGTGGGAGTGAGGCTAATAGGGGTGAGCAATACTGGGAATTTTGGGCTAGAATCTGATACTGAAACTCGATCAATCGATGAATTAAAAAAGATGTGATTGATTATGATAAAACACAGGAGAAATATTTTAAGCAAACAAACCTGTTTCTATTAATTAATTACAACATAAAATAATTTAATAGTATAAAAATGAAATGATTCCCTACACACAATTGTTTTAGAAAAAACGTCGCTAGAACAATGTAACAAAACTATCACAATTCAATTCAGTTTTATTGATATAGCGCCAATAACAACACAAATCGTCTCAAGAAGCTTCACAAAAACCAGCCTGAAACCTCCAGAGCAGCCTGAGGGAAAAACTCCCTTTAACAGGAAGAAACCTGGAGCAGAACCAGCTCATATGGAGGAACCATCTGCTGTAGACCAGCCGGGTAGAACCAGAGAAGATAGAGAGAAGAAGAAGAACAGGAGAAACAAGAAAAACAAACTTCTGTCATAGATACAAACATAAAGCTGAAGGAAACATGTAGGATCTAGTAATATAACACATAGCTGATGATCTGTGACAGTTTGTGAGTATAACAGGAATCATGGGCAGGTTGGTGAATTGTTCATCTAGGTAGGAGTGGACACCTGGAGGAGGACATGAAGACTGGGACAGATGTAGTTTATGGAGCTCCACAGGTCTGATACACAGACTCCAGACCATGAAGACTGGGCTGGTTGATGAGGCCACGGCAGCAGATGTAGCTTAGAACTCCACAGGTCAGATATTCAGCCTCCAGACCAGAGACCCTCACAAGAAGATGGAGGGAGAGAGGGAGACACAGTGGTTAGTAAATTATAAGAGATAGAAAATAAAATGATAAGATATTAGAGGACAAAGAGGAGAGGACATGTCCTCAGTGCATCGTCCCCCTGCAGCCTCGGCCTATAGCAGCATCACTAAGGGATGGTCAAGTCCAGCTCTAACTATAAGCTTTGTCTAAAAGGAAAGTCTTAGTCCTGACCTTAAACGTAGAGACTGTGTCTTCCTCCAGAACCCAAACTGGGAGCTGGTTCCACAGGAGAGGAGCCTGATAGCTGAAGGTTCTACCTCCCATTCTACTTTTAGAACCTCTAGGAACCACAAGCAGACCTGCACTTAGAGATGGTAGTGATCTGTTGGGACAGTATGGTTCTATGAGGTCTTTCAGATATGATGGAGCTCGGCCTTTCAGGGCCTTGTATGTAAGGAGGAGGATTTTAAATTCAATTCTAGATTTTAAAGGGAGCCAATGAAGTGAAGCTAATACTGGAGTAATGTGATCTCTCTTGCTAATTCCTGTCAGTGCTCTTGCTGCAGCGTTTTGAATCAGTTGGAGGCTTTTTAAAGAGTATTTGGAGCCAGACAGTAACGAGTTACAATAATCCAGCCTGGAAGACACAAATGCATGAACTAGTTTTTCCACATCACTCACTCACTGGGAAAGCAGTCCTGGTCACCTGCTTTATGTGAGAATTAAAGGACATATCCTGGTCAAATACAACACCAAGGTTTTTCACAGTAGTACTGGAGGCCAAGGTAACGCCAATGCAAACAACAATGAAAAGATCAGTAACAAAGTCAGTTGTGTAAAGATTTTGTAGTTAATGTCTTCAGTGTAATTTTAGCACTTTGCAAAAGGGGGTCGTTCTAATTAAGTGAGTAACCGTCTCTGTTGTTCAGACTCACAGGGACTCTGGACGAACTCTCTGTGAACCTCAACTCGTCTCAGGTGGTCCAACCAAACCTGGTGGTGCAGTCGACCCAGGTTCCTGCAGGGGACACCCAGGGAGTCCAGTTCACCTCACTTTTAGGTCAGTAGTCAAGACCAAGACATTTGCACCAACATAAAGTAATGTAGCCTCGACAAAATCAAAAATCCAGAGTCCTATCTGTCCGATTCCAAAACTGTGTTTCTCTGTTATGGTGCTGCATTCAGGGACATCTGGGAGCTTTGTGTCTGATAGAATTGAGCTGAACACCAACACGTCAGAGGCCACAGTGGGAAAAGACTTCATAGCCGACGTCCTAATTTACATCCGCTTTCCTGCAGGTGAGCTGCAGCTCCATGTTTGTAGTTTTTATTTCCTTGTTTGATGAACCGATTGTTGGACCGTTCTCACTTCCTGTTCGTCCTCTCATCTCAGAGAAACCTGTCCGTCAGAATCCGTCCAACATGTCTCTGGGTTTCGTTCTCTACCAGAACGACCGTTTCTTCCAGTCAAAACTCTACAGGAAGAGCCAGGCCACCATCAGGGTCCTGTCGGGCAGGGTCAAAGGCAAGGACGGCGACGTGGTGCCGCAACGCGTTGACCTGATGTTCAGACCCAAGGTGAGTTTTACTGCCATGGTTCAGCTGGACTGGACCTAAACCAGGTTTTACTGGGTCTGTGTCTGGTTCAGGTTTCATCCGATACTGGAGTCAAACTGGTACTTTTGAAACGGTGCTTAAGGAATAAAAACATAGAAACTGTGTCCAAAATGGATCCTTTTACTTTTTAAGGCATATTTTGTGCAAGTTGAACAGAATAATAATTTAAATAATATGACTACAACTAAGATTAAAAAATAAATTAACCAAAATAACAATAATAATAAACCAGTGTCGTGGGGTCTGTCAGGCATCAGAGACGCTACATCTCTGGTCTTTTAATAAATGCTATGCTAATGCTATGTGTGGTCAGATGTTGAATCTAATTCCATGTGTTTCCTCCTTGTTGCATCTTTAGAAGTCCAGACAAACTTTTGACAAACGTTTGGTCTCAGACATTTAGCAGGTTCACTTCCATCCATGCAGGTGAAAAACTGACATGACAACAAAATACAGCACCCAGCATCGCAGAAAAACAGACTTTCCAATTGCCCCCTAAGCCCACCATCCATTGCAGGTTTTGTCCTGTACTACGTCACCCTTTCGAGCCCTGTAGACCTAAGGGGGCGCTAATTAAAAACTCACTGGTACCCAGATGAAGTACTCAAATCTAAGTTGCTTTTCAGTCTGGTTACTAATGTTAGAGTCAGCACTGAGGCCGCTATGGTACAAAGTATCTGGACCCATCTCTAGTCCTTACTGGACTTTATTGGTTCAAATCCAGTCTTTACAGGTCCAGTCTCTAGCCATCTTAACTGTTCCTAACAGTGTAAAGTGACTCAGTGGTGGTTTGGTTTTACCCTGAGAACAGAGTTTGTGCTTGTGAAGGTGTGAATCTTGTTAGTCTGATAAATGTCTCACTAATCTCTGGTGTCCTCGCTGCAGCTGATCAACGGGACGACTCTGCACGACTTCTCCTGTGTTTTCTGGGACTACACCCTAAAGGACTGGAGCACCGTCGGCTGCTGGAAAGGAAGCTCTTCAGATGGACTGATGAGATGTTCCTGCAACCACACCACCAACTTCGCTGCTCTCTGGGTGAGTATCTGTGAAGCTGGACTAGACTTACCACGGCTTCCAGACGTCTGATGGGGTTTGTGTTCCAGTCCTTCAAAGAGGACTACCAGTACACAGAAGCCTTGAGTGCCATCTCCATCGTGGGACTTTCCTTTTCCATCCTGGGCCTGGTTGTTACCATCATTCACCACCTCACAGAAAGGTTTGACTGCACTTCTTCTGCATCAAATAAACTCCTCCACTCTGCTTCATGTGGATAACATTGATCCACAGTTTTAGCTGCTGCCCAGGACAAGCAGCAGCAACACAGGTCGATCATGGATTAGCTCGCTACATGCAGCTAGCTTACTGGGGTACAGTTTACCACTAAAGGGGGCGCCACTGAGTCAACCTACACCATAATTATACAGAAGAGCATTAGGGCAAAAAAAATGAGAGGAGGTAGAGGTTTTATTCATCATCCGCTTGTCGCAATGTTGAAATATAATGTGAAGAAAAAAACTCGACTATTATCAACATTCAACTTTTTCTCCACATTTTGATATTTCTATCTTAGTACATGATGAAAAACCAAAATGTACCTCCTCTCATTTCTTTTTCTTTTTCTCCTGATTGGCCCTACTCCTCTTTTTTTGTTGAAACATGGTGCCACATGCTGGTGGACTCTTACAGACTGTGAAGGCCGTTTCATTGAAAGTGGTTTGTTCTGCAGCTTCTACAGGAAGTCTGGGGATCGTCAGAACAACCTGAACTCAAAGCTGGCTCTGCTGAGTATCTGCGTTTGTCTGCTGGCCTTCATCATCACGTTCCTCTCCGGGGTGAACAACGGGCCGACGGAGGCCGGTGACAAATCCAACGAGACCAACGAGATCAATGAGACCAACGAGATGCTGCACACGGACCACTACAAGGACCCAGACCAGAGACGGGTCTGCACGGCGGTGACGGCTCTGCTCCACTTCTTCCTGTTGGCCACCTTCACATGGACCAGCATCTACGGGACTCAGCTGGTGCTGCTGGTCCGGACCCTGGCTCGCAGTCTGCCAGCACACTGGACGCCCCTCAGCCTGGTGGTGGGATTTGGTACGACACCCTGGACCAAATTAATGGGCTTCATCTGTAAGATTTGTAAAAACTCATTGTTGTTTACTTCCTGTTTCCTTTCAGGAGTCCCAGCTGTCATCATGGCCGTCACCCTGGGAGTAACCTACTCTATGGAGAACCCTCTGGGATACAGACAGGAGGAATTGTAGGTGTTTACTGGTCCTAAGCCAGTCTTTACTGGTCCTAAACCAGTCATCACTGGTCTTTACTGGTCCTAAACCAGTCCTCACTGGTCTTTACTGGTCCTAAACCAGTCTAGCCTTTACTGCCTCGTACTCGTGTTGTGATCATGTGACCTCCTTGTTTCCAGCTGCTGGCTTGCAGCTCTAGACAACTGCAAAAAGTTTGATTTCAGCAAGCCCATGTTCTGGGGCTTTGCGCTCCCGGTCGGTCTGATCTTGGTCTACAACACGGTGCTGGTGGTCCTGGTCTCGATGACCACCTGCAGGACGGACCCCAGACTTACCAGGTAACGACGTCAGCTCTGCCCACATCAGTACATGGATGTTCATATTTCTGTAAACTGTGAGTGTAGATGTGAGTTTGGCTCAATCTGGAGGGAACAACCTCGATCAGGAAAAATGAAGTTGTACGGCAACTGTGAGTCGACGTCAAACAGCTGAAAGAGAGACAGGAGACTGATCCACACAAACATCCGAAGGAGTTATTTAGAGAGCAGTACAGATCCTGATGGAAAAATATCATGGTTTTCTGTTTGAAAACTGAAAATTAAAAAAAACAAAAAACAAGTCTGGATGTCCACCGATCATTTTGTCTATGAACGTACAGTAGCTCAACATGAAAAACTATGAACTGTCCAACCATGCTGCATGTATGAACCTTCCTTTGTGACCTCTCAGCACTAGGAGCTGGTCTCTGAGGAAGAAGATGCTGGTTTGTTTCTCTCTGGTGGTGATGCTGGGTCTGTCCTGGACTCTGGGTTACCTGCTGCTCCTCCTCCACGTAATGAATGATGAAGCCTACCTGTTCTTAAACATCTTGTTCTGCCTCTGCACAACCACACAAGTACGTCTTCTTCTTCTTCACTCAAAAGCAATACAATAAAAAATGAATGTCCTTCGGTATGAGAATAAATAAGTTGCCACTCAGTTAAAAAATAACAAGCTGTTAGGTTTGTCTGTTTTTTTTTTTTTTAACTCAAGAACAAAACTTCTTCAAGAGATTCTGACTTTGTGATAGAAACGTCAGAATCTCGGTTTTCAAAAGAGACCAAGACCATGAATGAGCTCCAACGTGTTCATCAACAGCATTCACTTGCTTTGGCTACGTCCTAAATAGTTTTTCTGTCATGATTCTGTCTGTTCTGTGTTTTGAGTTTCCAGTTTTAGTTTGTTAAGTTTCTTAGTTTCCTGTTTTGTGTTAGGTTGTGTCTCGTCTGCCCTCTGCCTGTGCATGTATATAGCCTGTGTTCCCTGTCACGTTGTTTATGTTCTCAGGATTTTGTCCCCACGTCTAAGATTCATCGCTGTTTTTGTCCTGCCCTTATCAAAATCCTCCATCCTGATTTATTCTGTGAAAAGGCTGGAATGAGAAGAGGTTACCCTCTGTTTTCTCCATGAAAATGAACAAATTGGTGTCTCCTCACTCTAGGGTTGACATTTAGAACTAATAGTGAAGGGTAAATACTCACCTCCTTCCTCTTCCTTCTGCTGGTGTGTTTTAGGGCTTTCAGATTTTCATCCTGTTCACCGCACGAACCCCGACTTTCAGAGCCATGGTTCTGCGTTCACTCCAACGAGTCTCCTCCATCAGCATCTCCTTCAACAAGGTGACCTACCACCTGTGGAAGTTCTCCCTCAAGTCCACCAGCTCTGAGGTCTACAGGGACATCAAGGACACTGCAACTGGTTCTACTGGACTCCACTCTTTTACTTCTTCTACTGGATCTGCTGGTCCTAAAGCAGTCTTTACTGATCCTAAGCAGTCTAAACTACTCTAAACCAGTCTTTGATAATTCTACACCAGTCTAAGCCAGTATTTACTGGTCCTACACCAGTCTAAACTCCTCTAAACCATCTTTGATAATCCTAACCAGTCTAAACCAGTGTCTACTGGTCAGTCTTTACTGATCCTGAACCTGATTCCAGAAACTTACTGATGGTAACTTGTTTGTGTTGTTGTTGTTTTTTGTTCAATGTATTTCTACTGATTTTTTTTCAGAATAAACATAATGCACTAAGAGTGAAGGAATGTTTTGGAAATGCTCTGAAACTTTTCTCTTTCCACGCTCGTTCCAGCCACAATTTACACACTAGACATGATTTTTTCCACAGTTGTAAACAAACTTGTTGTGTCTCTCACAATGTGGTCGGCAAAGCAGTGAGACGTACAGAATTTAAACTGTGAGCCTCTGTTTGAGGTAAAGTACCTGTCTGCTCTCCATTCACTCCAATGCAAAGATTTTCTGAGAAAAGGAGAAGGACCTTTGTCTTGTGTGTGTCCAAAATATTTACTCTACAAGGACAAAAAACATATCAAAGTCTTCAGGAAGGTCTTACGACGCCCAGGGTCTGCTTGTTTTTCTGATACGAGCCTCCGTTTTGTCACAGTGAGTCCAAATGTGAGACCAGTGAAAAGGGGGGAAATCTCTCTCTTTTCTGTGTCCAGGCTCCGCGCGCTTCCGTCGTCATTGACGACCACTGTGAGTTGCCACGGCAACCCCTGACCCTCAGGCCTGAGCCACAGCTGAGACCAGTTCATTAATCAGCTGTCTCTGCTGTTAATACAGCTGATCCCTGTGTCCCATACATTTATGTTACAACAACACACACCTCCCCACCCACACAGGTAACTTTGTAATTACAGATACACATACAAACACACAGGTAACTTTATGTAATTACAGTTACAAATACACACAGGAAGAGTAGTAGGATACACAAGCATGTGCGCGAAAGCGTGCATTAATCTCTCACACACAGGCTAACTGTGCTAACCGTAAGCTAACTGTGCTAAATGTAGGCTAACTGTGCTAACTTGCAACAACACACACACACTACACAGGTAACTTTGTGATTACATTTATACACAAATGCACGCGCAAGCGCACCCACCTCACCTCACCCTAAATGTGGGTTTCAGTGTGCGACATGTGGGTTGACTGAACGAAATGTAGGCTAACTGTGCTAAATGTGAGTTAAGTATGCTAACTGCAGGTTAACTGTGCTCACTGTAAGCTAACTCTGCTAAATGTGAGTTAAGTATGCTAACTGTAGGTTAACTGTGCTCACTGTAAGCTAACTGTGCTAAATGTGAGTTAAGTATGCTAACTGCAGGTTAACTGTGCTCACTGTAAGCTAACTGTGCTAAATGTAGACAAAGTGTGCTAATTCCCATGTTGACAGAGACGGTACCCCTGGCATTAGCCCACCGTAGCCCCTTCAAAAAACTTTTTTTTCAGGGTATTTTCTAGTTTGTTTATAATATATTGTTTTTTTATATCATCTATATCCTTCTATTTTTATTCTTTAGTCCACCCTTGTGTGCACTGTCTCTGCTGCTGTTAACGATGAGAATTTCCCCGTTGCAGGATAAATAAAGAAAAAAAAGTATTTTATCTCTCTCATTGTTATCACAATAACACTGAATGGAAGACATGTAGTGAGAGAGATATCAGTGCTTTCACAATGCTGTCATCATCCAACATCCACAGTTATCAGAATGGATCATTGAAGAACAATTAGTTTTACACTTACACGTCGTAAATTTGAAATGGAACTCTGGTTGAACTCTCGGATGCTTTGCACACCTTTAATAGATAGATAATGGTTCCAGTGATAAACAAGCAATGAGGAAGCAATGAGGCCTCCTCCATTACTGGAACAAATGTCACGTGTGTCTCCTCTTCCTACACTTACAGCTCTGCTAAGCTAATAGTAATATTATGGTAATAGCTCTGCTTAGCTAACAGTAATGCTAAGGGAACACCTCTGCTGAGCTAACAGCAGTGCTAAGCTAACAGCCCTGCCAGGCCAACTGATCTCTGTCTAGAGTCAGTAGGAGCTTGTTGTTGTGTTTCTTCTGAGCCTTAAAGCTGTGAAATAACTTACAGTTTATATGCTGTAGGTGATAACGTTATAATAAAGTTTTACAGGCTGATGTTTGCGTCACATTTCGGGTCAGAGTCCTTTATAGGTGACCAATCAGATGAAGAGGAATCAAACACACACTGATCAGACTGGATGGAAACTCTGATCAACATGGACCCACAACTGCGACTCCTCTTCACTCTGGGTGAGAAACAACACAACTAACAACCAATGATCAATCAATCAATCAATCAACCAACCAATCTATAAATCAAATACACACACACACACACACACAGACATACACATATATAGCATTAGCATATAGTGTTATATATATGTGTGTGTGTTTGCACAGTTACTAGCATTTGTATGTTAGCATTTCCAGTCTAATTGCTGTAATGCTGATGCTTCCTCACAGTTGGACTGTTGTCTACAACAAATATTGTGACTACTACTACTACTGCTGCTGCTCCAGAAACTCCTGATCCTGCAGGACCTACTACTCCTATAATTATTCCAGAAACTCCTGATCCTGCAGGACCTACTACTCCTATAATTATTCCAGAAACTCCTGATCCTGCAGGACCTACTACTCCTATAATTATTCCAGAAACTCCTGATCCTGTAGGACCTACTACTCCTATAATTATTCCAGAAACTCCTGATCCTGCAGGACCTACTACTCCTATAATTATTCCAGAAACTCCTGATCCTGTAGGACCTACTACTCCTATAATTATTCCAGAAACTCCTGATCCTGTAGGACCTACTACTCTAGAACCTACTAGTACTACTATCATTACTCCAGGACTTCCTACTACTACTGCTCCTACTACACCCCCTCCTAACACTACTCCAACTACTACCAAAAACACTACTACTGCTACTACTTTTCCAACTACTACCACTACTCCAACTACTACTACTCCAACTCCAAATACTCCCACTATTAACTTCTGTCAAGCTAATACAATTGGTGATTTCACCTTCCCACAAACCCCCATCGGCTGGTTCGCGTACTCAGAGGAAGTTTGTCCTCCACATACCAGCGCCGGTAAGTTTCCACCCTTCACGTCTTTCCTTCTCCACCTCAGTCCGTCCTCTGACCTCCAGACTTCAGGTGTGTTTGTCCTCCTCTCAGCTGGTAAACCACGGGCGTCTGTCAGATGTGTGTCCATCAATGGATTTCTGGCTTTTCAGGACCTAAAGGAGCTCGAGTGCGAGCAGACGCTCAGCGACATACAACAAAATGTAAGAGCTACTGGTCATTCTTCAGTCCTTATATGGTACTGGGGTCAAATTTGACCCCAGTACCAAATTTGAACCAATGGATCATAGAAGATGTTTCAGGTTGCTCTGTTTAACATATTTTGCTCAATTTAAAGCATTTTTAGATGAAAATGATTCAAAGATAAAAGGTCTAAGTTTATAAAGGGAGGAAGAACTGAACAAGTGAGCTAGGTACTGGGAAGGGTTCTGATTTTTCCAGGGTAGAAAACCAGAGATGTCTGTTTGCTCTTTGCTGAAGGAAATAAACCGCATAAATGGGATTCTTTGCCTGGACAAAGGACTTTTTCCTCAGATCCCTGAGTGTCTGAGAGGCTGTTTGAATCCATTTTGGTTTTCTTCTTAGTATGAGACACATAGTCTCTACTGGTCTGGTCAGATCCACTAACTGAAGCTCCTTGGTCCCTCAGCTCGACGGTGCAGCTGATTTAGAGACACTGGCGTCCAGTACTCAGATTCTGACGTCCACACCTGAAAACCTGACAGCTGAAGAAGTGACGACGGCAGTTCAGATTACCAACACTCTGCTACTATCCCCGAACGCCTCAGAGGTACGAACACAGAAACTGGAAAGGTCTGAAAGGAGTCTGAATCTGAACCGGTGTTTGTGTTGCAGAGCGTCAGGGTGGCTGCAGTGGCCACGGTTAGCCAGCTACTGAACGCCAGCCTACCAGACGACCCTGAGGCCCAGGACTCCGCCCTGCAGTAAACAAACACACCTTTCTATCCTCTTTCTCTTAGAGCCTCAAACTCCCAGCAATAGTTGTAAATAACTAAATGTGTTGATCAGTTTTAGAAATGTCCAGGTTAGATTTACATTCTAAGTTCTAAAAATGGTTGGTTCAACATGTTCGTAGTTTTTGAACTTTTTCCTACTGGGATTTGATGGTTTTATTCAGGTTTTAGATCCATTGTGTTAAAAATAAGAGTAAAGTTACAAATGTGAGGTTGAACTGAGAAGAATGAAATCAAACCAGGACCAAGTTGAAACAGAGTCAGAGTCTAGACCACTAGACTAAAAGGTCTCCTTGCACTGGTGTCTTACTGCAGCTCTGGAGGTTTCTGGTTCTGGAAATAGCATTGTAATGCTATCAAAGGTGATGTTAACAGACATATTCATCTACAGTGGGAGTAGAAGAGTAAACCTGACTCCCTAAACCTCCCAAACCACCAGAAACCGGAGGAAAAGTATTGAATCTAAACAAATACATGTTTCTGTTGCTCAGACTCACAGAGACTCTGGACGAACTCTCTGTGAACCTCAACTCGTCTCAGGTGGTCCAACCAAACCTAGTGGTGCAGTCAACCCAGGTTCCTACGGAAGACACCCAGGGAGTCCAGTTCACCGTGCTGACAGGTCACCAGGACTCTGAATGGCTTCATGAGCGTTAATGAACGAGCACTTTGTCATTCTCTGTTATCGTGCTACCTTCAGGGACATCTGGGAGTTTTGAGTCTGACAGGATCAAGCTGAACACCAACGCATCGGAGGAGGAGGAGTCCTCCGATTCTGACGTCCTCATTTACATCCGCTTCAGTGCAGGTGAACTTCCTGCTCCATGTTTGTAGTTTTTATTCACTTGTTTGATGAACCGATTGTTGGACCATTCTCACTTCCTGTCCGTCCTCTCGTCTCAGAGAAACCTGTCCGTCAGAATCCGTCCAACGTGTCTCTGGGTTTCGTTCTCTACCAGAATGATCTCTTCTTCCAGTCAAATCTCTACAGGAAGAGCCAGGCCACCATCAGGGTCCTGTCGGGCAGGATCAAAGGCCAGGAAGGCGATGTGGTGCCGCAACGTGTGGACATGATGTTCAGACCCAAGGTGAGTTTTACTGCAACTGGTTCAGCTGGACTGGACCTAAACCAGTAATAACTGGTCCTAAACCAGGTTTAACTGGTCATAAACCAGCCTTTACTGGTCCTAACTTGTAGTTTGGTTTTACCCTGAGAACAGAGTTTGTCCTTGTGAAGGTGTGAATCTTGATAGGAAGACAAATGTCTCACTAAGCTCTGGTTGCCTCGCTGCAGCTGATCAACGGGACGACTCTGCACGACTACTCCTGTGTTTTCTGGGACTACACCCTAAAGGACTGGAGCACCGTCGGCTGCTGGAAAGGAAGCTCTTCAGACGGACTGATGAGATGTTCCTGCAACCACACCACCAACTTCGCTGCTCTCTGGGTGAGTATCTGTGAAGCTGGACTAGACTTACCACGGCTTCCAGACGTCTGATGGGGTTTGTGTTCCAGTCCTTCAAAGAGGACTACCAGTATGCAGAAGCCCTGGACGTCATCTCCATCGTGGGACTTTCCTTTTCCATCCTGGGCCTGGTTGTTACCATCATTCACCACCTCACAGAAAGGTTTGACTCCCCTCATTGTAACTGGCTGCTTCAGATAAACCCCTGCACATGATGATGGTTGGGAGTCTTGATTATCTCTCTTTTATTTCCTGCACAGGTCAGTATAAGTTTATAAGTTTATGACTAGAGTGGGCGCCACTGAGCCAATCTACACCAAATATACAGAAGAGTATTTAAAAAATGAGAGGGGGTAGAGATTTTTTTTAATCATGCACTCTGAGAAAAAAGAGTCCGAGTAAAATATCAAGAATAGTCGAAATGTGGAGAATGAAGTGGACCCTCTGATACCTAAGGACCCTCTGAGATCTGAGGACACTCTGTGACCTGAGGACCCTCTGAGACCTGAGGACCCTTTGAGTTTACAACAACCAGAGCATGAGACTGTTTCTACAGAATGTCGTGGAGGCTGTTAGATGATGAAAATTTACGTGGGACGACAGAAGAGTATTAGAGCCACTACTATTTATTTATTTATTTCTATCAGCCTTTATTTAATCTGCACCAGTGAGGCCTCTGCTTCAAGCTTGAGCGGTTTCTCCTTGGGAACAGTCTCAGTTTTGGTCTCAGTTTGTTTAAAGTCCTGATACTGAGAACTAGACTGTGTTTGAGCTAAAAGAGAGAGAGGATTTCTTTGGTACTGAAGCCCAGTCCCTAGTTTCACCACTTCACAGTCACATGATCTGGTTGGTTGGATCTGTTCTTAGAATGTCCACTTTATTATTAACATGGCGACTTATGTGCATAATGAAAACCAGTCCACCTCCTTTTTTTCTCCTGGGAGCCTTGATCCTCTGTACTAGTGGCCTCGTACAGACTGTGAAGACCATGACTGGAACTCACCTGATCATGTGGTTTGTTCTGCAGCTTCTACAGGAAGTCTGGGGATCGTCAGATCAACCTGAACTCAAAGCTGGCCCTGCTGAGTATCTGCGTCTGCTTGCTGGCCTTCATCATCACCTTCCTCTCCGGGGTGAACAACTGGCCAAGGGATGCCAAGGACAAACCCAATGAGATCCCGGACTTGGATAACTGCACGGGCCTAGACAGCTGCGTGGACCCAGACCAGGGCCCGTGCACAGCGGTGACGGCTCTGCTCCACTTCTTCCTGTTGGCCACCTTCACATGGACCAGCTTCTACGGGACTCAGCTGATGCTGCTGGTCCGGACCCTGGCTCGCAGTCTGCCCTCACACTGGACGTCCCTCAGCCTGGTGGTGGGATTTGGTACGACACCCTGGACCAAATTAATGGGCTTCATCTGTAAGATTTGTAAAAGCTCATTGTTGTTTACTTCCTGTTTCCTGTCAGGAGTCCCAGCTGTCGTCATGGCCGTCACCCTGGGGGTAACCTACTCTATGGAGAACCCTCTGGGATACAGACAGGAGGAATTGTAGGTGTTTACTGGTCCCAAGCCAGTCTTTACTGGTCTTTACTGGTCCTAAACCAGTCCTTACTGGTTTTTACTGGTACTAAACCAGTCCTTACCAGTCTTTACTGTTCTTAAACAGTCCAAGTTCAGTCTTAACCAGTCTAACCTTCATTGCCTCGTACTCATGCTGTGATCATGTGACCTCTTTGTTTCCAGCTGCTGGCTTGCAGCTCTGGATGAAAACAAACACTTTGACGTCAGCAAGCCTATGTTTTGGGGCTTCGTGCTCCCAGTCGGCCTGATCCTGGTCTACAACACGGTGCTGCTGGTCCTGGTCTCGATGACCACCTGCAGGACGGACCCCAAACTAACCAGGTAACAACGTCAGCTCCGCCCACAAAAATTAACATTTTGAGTTCATTTTTGTGGACGGAGCTCGAAATTACAACATGTGAACTATGAAGCAGGGCCAGGGTACACCAGGGTAGATAATCAGGGCAAAATTAGCGCATGATAATGTTTTCTGAACCCATGTTGATAATATCTTTTATTGTATTCTATCAAGTTGAAGATGCATTTCCTGGATTTTGACGTTATTATTTACATTTTTGTTGATATCGTGCTGATATCCTGCCAATATTGTGTTGCTATCATGTTGATTACCCTCGTCACCTCCACCCTCAAAGCCACTGCTGACATCCCCCACCCCCCAGTCTGGATTACACATCACAGCCAGCCAGGTGAGGAGAGAACTGGAGAAGCATTAGCTCTCGTGTGTTGAAGGCATGTTCCAGTCAGCTCTGTGAAGTTCTCCAGTACCTCTTCAACCTGAGCCTACACCTTCAGAGAGAAACATCCTGCCTGGTCCCAGTGCCCAAAAAAGGATGAGCTGCTGCACTGGAGGACAACAGGCCGGTAGCACTGATCTCTCACATCATGAAGGTCATGGAGAGACTGGTCCTGGCTCACCTCAGACCGCTGGTGTGTCCATCACATGACCCCCTGCAGTTTGCATATCAGCCCCACGTTGGGGTTGGTGATGCAATCATCTACCTGATGCAGAAGGCCTACTCCTCCCTGGACAGACCCAACACTTCAGTCCGGATCATGTTCTTCGACTTCTCCAGCGGCTTCAATTTCATCCAGCCCAGACTGCTGAAGGTCAAACTGGAGAACACGCAGGTCGGTGCGCCGCTTGTCACTTGGGTCGATGACTATCTGACGGGCAGACGCAGTTTGTGAGATTACAGAACTATGTGTCTGATCATCTGATTAGCATCGGGGCCCCCGAGAGAACGGCACTGTCCCCCTTCCTCTTCACCACATACATTGCTGACTTCCAGTACTGCACTGAGTCTTGTCATCTGCAGAAATTCTCTGATGACGTGGCCATTGTGGCGTGTGTTGAGGGGGGCGAGGCTGAGTAAAGGGACCTGGTCGCTCGCTTTGTGAAGTGGTCTGGGGAGAACCACCTGCAGATGAACGTGACGAAGACGAAGGAGATGGTGGTGGACTTTAGGAGGAACAAGCCCCTGTCCTCTCCTGTCTGCATCAGTGGGACGGATGTGGACATGGTTCCTGTGTATAAGTACCCAGGGGTCTCACTGGACAACAAACTGGACTGGTCCACTAACACAGAGGCCTGAGCTTTACTTCCTGAGGAGGCACAGGTCCTTCAATATCTGCAACAAGATGCTGCAGATGTTCTATCAGTCTGTTGTGGCGAGCACCATCTTCTTTGCTGTGGTGTCCTGGGCTGCAGGCATCAAGGCAAAGACGCCAACAGACTGAACAGACTCATCAGGAAGGCAGAGTCTGTTGTTGGCTCTAAGCTCGTCTCCCTGGAGGAGGTGGTGGAGGACAGGATGCTGCAAAGCTGCTGAGAATCATGGACAATCCCTCTCACCCCGTCTACAAAACACTGGACAAGCTGAAGAGCAGCTTCAGCCACAGACTCATTCAACCTGCTGCTCTAAGGAACGATACAGGACATCGTTCCTTCCAACCGCAATAAGACTCTACAACTCATCCACCTCTGTCAGATCCACCATCACAGAACTAAACCTGCACTGAATCTAACTGTCACCCTTTACTACATGTCACTTCTGCAATTTCCAGTATATAGTGTATATATTTGTGTACATTATTATTAGTAGTAGTATTATTAGTATTATACTATGTTTATTACATACTGATGCTGATGCCATTGTTAGTACATACTCTATTACCATCATATACTCTATTATATATTATATTACATTACATTATATTATATTATATTATTTAATATCATATTATATATTATACTACTATTATATTACATACTATACTACTACTATATACTGTTTATTTACAACACTACCATCATCCTACCACTGCACCTTATCCACCTATGTTTCTTGTGTTTTCTAAGTGTCCTTGTCCTATTCTGTGTTTTTACCTTTGCCTTTATTTTTATACCTCAGTATTTTATTCCATTGTATCTATCTATCTATCTATCTATCTATCTATCTATCTATCTATCTATAGCATTGATCTCGTGTTGATATCATACTGATATCGCGCCAATATGGTGCTGATATCGTTCTAGTTCTTGTATGTCACCCTGACGTGTTTGATGTATGAACCTTGCTTTGTGACCCCTCAGCACCAGGCGCTGGTCTCTGTGGAAGAAGTTCCTGGTCTGTTTCTCTCTGGTGGTGATGCTGGGTCTGTCCTGGAGTCTGGGTTTCATGGTGCTCTTCACAACAGGCAAAACCCACTTCATCTTCAGCATCTTGTTCTGCCTCTGCACCACCACACAGGTACATCTTCTTCTTCTTTATGAACGCTCCATGGAACCACAGGAACCATATGAGGTAACTTGGTGTCCTGGTTCCTCTCAGTGAGGTTTATTGTCATGTGGTTTTCATTGAGCCAATCAGAGAAGATCAAGGAAACATTGTCAGGTCTAATCAGGGTCTAATGTGGTCTACAAGGTCCCCCCTCTGAACTGGTTTATTAGGAACCATGAAAAAGAACAAGTGTCCTAATGTTTCCAATGTGATGATGTTGACAAGTGTCTCAATCAGCTCTGATGTTTTAATGTGACAAATACAAATACAATTGCACATGTAAACATCAGGAACAAAGTACATTAAGTAAATGAAATTCTCTATAATGATGATATACAAATACTAGTAATATCGGAAACACATTTTTGAAGACAGTGCTTTAAACATCAAGGGATACAATATGTACAGAAATGCATTTGGTGGTGGGGTCACATTCTATACTCAAGGATGCATATCTGTTAAAATTAGAGAAGACCTGATGAACTTTGGTTGCAAATACATCTGCCTCACCTGAAACCGATTTTAGTGGGCTACTGTTACAGACGGCCAAGAGCCAACATTAGGTAAAAACACACTGTTAACTACTACTTCTGCCTGTGGTCTTCAACAGCTTATAAATATACCTACTAGAACATGTCTGAGAGGGCGTGGTACTAAGAGCTAAACATGTATCGACCTTATATTCACAAATGCTTCTAAACAATGTCTCACAACTTCTTCATTGCCTATTGGTTATGTGATCATAACGTGATGGCGGTGGTAAGGAAGGCAAAACATTTCAAAACGGGACCCAAAATAATTTTTGAAAGATCATTCAAATGGTTTAAAACTGAATGCTTAAAGAAGGAGGTAAAGAATCTATGTTGGGAGGAAATTCTTGAAGAATGCAACCCAAACTGATATTAATAACATATCCAATCTATTAATAAAAGATAATATTATGAAGGATAACAATGTTCATTTATGTTTAATAAATTAGGTATTAAGAAAGTAGACGGTATGTTATGAACTTGTAAAAATAAACCACCAGGCACTGATAATCTTGATAGTAAGCTACTAAAGCTGGTCGCAGAGGAAATTGCACCTCCTATCTGTCACATTAAAAATATGTGTTTGCCAGCTGTCTGTATCCACTTCAATGAAAGCTTCCAAGATAATTCCATTACCAGAAAACAAGAAACTGCAATTTTCAGGAGTCAACAGTCATCCGATTAGCCTTTTAACTGTATTAAGTAAAATTATGGAAAGTGTAATATTTGAACAAATGCCAAACTACTTTTTTTGAATAATTTACTAACAGATTTTCAACAGGCATATCGTAAGGGTCACTCCACAACATCAGCTCTAACTCAAATGACAGATGAATGGCCGAGGGAAATGGATAAAAAGAAACCAGTTGGTGTGGTTATGCTTGATTTCTCAGCTGCATTCGACCTAATTGACCACAATATATTGTTGAAAAAACTTGAACATTGTGGGTTTGAGGTGTCCTCTTTGTCCTTCCTAAGGAGTTTTCTTTAATGGGTGTTTTTCTGAAGAGAATGCTGTGTCATGTGGAGTACCACAGGGGAGTTGTTTGGGACCATTATTATACATTATTTATACCAAAGATCTCTCACTTGTTCTGAGAAATGCAAACATACGGCTGTATGCTGATGCCTCTGCACTAACCAGTGGGAGCTCAATGCGATTTTGAAAGAAGAGTTAAAAGCAATTGTGGACTGGGTTAACTGCAACAAACTGGTTTTAAATGTCTCCAAAACCAAGTGTATGGTAATTGACTCGCACCACAACATTAGAAAAATCCTCAGTTACATCTGAAAATCAAAGAAGTATGTATCAATCAGGTGCAGGAGACCAAGCTGCTGGGAGTTGTTATTGATGACAAACTTACATGGAAAACACATATAAACATGGTTGTTAATAAAATGGCATCTCTATCATCAGAAGATGCAAAGCATAAATGGATACATACAGAACTTATAGAATTATCCTAATCATTAAAGATGTAGGCCTGGGTTAAAATATATATAATATCTTAAAATAAATGGATGTTGGATATAGGGTTATTGAGTGAAATTATAATAGAATGATGTGGAATGCATTGAATTGGAATTTGAAGCATTGTTGTAAATGAATGTTACCTCTTTTTCATTTTAATTTTTTTGTAAATTTTATTTTATACATATTTTTTATTTGTTTGTTTTTTAATTTTGTCTTGTACTGTACTATATGATACTGTAATATGTTGGACCCCAGGAAGAATAGCTGCAGTTCTGTTGCAGCTAATGGGAATCCAAATAAAGCAATAAACAACAAACATGTTTACATTAGTTTAAGGAAGCAGGAACCAGATCATCTGGGTTTACTACAGGAACATTAAGCTAGTTTCCTTATGTCCTATCCTAACACTCTAGAGTTGAGAACTTCAATGAGAGTCTTGTGAAGGGTTAACAGTCACCTCCTCCTCCTCCTCGTCTCTTTCAGGGTTTCCAGGTCTTCATCCTGTTCACGGCCCGAACAAAGTCCTTCAGAGCCGTCATGCACAGTTCCCTCCACCGCATCTCCAACGCCACCAACAACCTGTGGACGTCTCTGAGGTCCACCAGCTCTGAGGTCGACACAAACAGCAAAGAGAAGGACTTCAGCGGCATGTAGGACGGACCGGGACCACCACACACATCCTGGTTCTACTGGACACCACTGTTCTACTGGTTCTGCTGGTCATATGTAGACCTAAACTAGTCTAAACCAGTCTAGTCTACTCTGACCTGTGTTGACATGGCTGAGCCTCTAGGGTGCGCCATTACTCCATCTACTCTTTAACATCACGGCCTTCAGTTTGTGTCATGAGACTCTAAGAACCTAAATGTTTCCTGGTTGTTCGTGGTTCATCATGTTTTTGTTCATCATATGTAACAACATGCAAAAAAAAAAAAAAAAAAAGTTTTGATTTGATTTGATTAGTGAAGAAGGTTCAGGATCATTGAAGAACTTCTTCTTCTTGCCTCGAACAATTTATTTTGGATCAAAATGAGACGGTTTGTTTGTGATATCATTTTGTTGTTTTACTCCTATGTTTGTTATATTCTTTTATATTTGAGATGATTTTCATCAATAAAGAATAAAATTATCTTCTGATTTTCTACAACCTCCTTTTAACTGAATAGATCTTTAGTAGAAAGACACACCGTCCTCCAGCTGGGACGTCCTGGATGAAGACACTATTATTCAATCATCACATGGTCAAGACATTATGAAACTTTATGAACCCTAATCTATAACCCCCAACCTCCAACACTAAACCCTAACTAATGCACACCCCCACATTTAACAACATCAACATTTAACCCTAACTTAACCCTAACCACTAATACAAACAAAGACTACACAGTCGCTTCCTCCAGTGTGTCCAAAGTCACTCATACACCTCATTGTACAATCCCTTCATTTTCCTTTATCACCTTTTATTTAATTCTTAACCGTTCTAAAAGACACACCTGTGCCCGTGGATCACTACCTACCTACCTACCTACCTACCTCTTCCCTAACCCTGCCCCTGACTCGCCCTGTCCATGACAGATGAGGTGAACCTGGTGTTGGTTGTAATCTGTAGACTCACCACTAGATGGAGCTAAATCCTTCAGTCTGAGATCAGCTGATTCAATGATTCATTGGTTGGGTTCCTCTGTGGGGGGCTCCTCTGTCTGAATGGAAGCAGATGAGTCTGAACTCATGAGCTGGACCCAGACCAGAACCAGGACCACCAGGATACTCAGCTGCTGATTGGACATTGTTAGGGGGTGGAGTCCTGCAGCTCGGTCCAAACACACACGATGGAGGCTCAGTCACCGTCATGGCTTCATCTGCAAGGCATCATGGGAGTAGTTTAGTCATGTGGCCTCAGATCCCAGGACGTTGTTTATTTTATCAGGACAGTGTTTTTAAAAAGGTTCATTCCTGTTTGCTGCTCCATCTGAGCGCCCTCTAGCTGCAGGGTTTCATCTCATTAAATGAGTTTAAAAATCTATAAATCTAGAGTTTATAGGTCTATAGATTAAAAATCTACACTTTATAGGTCTATAATTTAAAGGTCTATAGTTTATAAGTCTGTAATTTATAGGTCTATAGTTTATAAGTCTATAGTTTTGTTGTCCCTCCACATCGTTAGTCCGACAGCAGAACTGAACCCCGGTCACATCTGAACTGCGTAGCCCTGAGGCACTATTGTTACACCATGTGTTTCTTCTTCTTACTTGGTTTTTACTTCCTCCCTTTATTCTTTGCTTAATCGGGATTGGTGCGCTATGACTTTTCTCTATGAAATAAGAATTTTGCTGCAAAACTGCAAAAAATATTCCATTGAAAGGCCTGGGCCACAGCTGAGACCAATTCATTAATCAGGGACTCCTCTGATGTCTCTGTTAATACTGCTGACGCCTGTCTTCAATACATTTATGTTACAACAACACACACCAGTACACACTCCTCTACCACACACACATGCACGCATGTGTGCGCTACTCTCTCAGACTGGTTGCTATCGCAACATAATGCTGAGTCACCCAAACGTGCAAAACATTATGAGCATCTCAGACATTAACAGCAGAGAAGGGGGGAAGCTGTGACTCTATTACTCCCTGATCACAGTATATGACCCCCCACCCCCCTCCACACACACACACACACACACACACACACACACACACCAAATGCCCACCTGCCATTCAAACAAATCTGCAAAAACATTATGTCACAACTCAGGTAACTTTGTGATTATAATTATAAAATTGAAATAATTATAATATTTGCGCACTCCTTGTGTGATTGCAGCTCCTCAATATCAGTGCTCAGTGAAAGATGATCATATGTCCGTTTGATTACCTCTAGTTGTGGGTTGGATTCCCATGTTGACAGAGATGGTACCACCCCCACAGGAGCTGTGGCCCTTTCAAAATTTCCCAGAGTGAATTTTCTAATTTGTTTGTAATATATTGTTTTTTATGTCTACTAGATTATCAAGACCTGTGCAACACCTGAATGATATTGAATGCCACACCACTCACACTCATGGTTGTACCATCAACCAAAGAACACTGAACTCCCACAGTGCATTGCAGCACATATACTCCTTGCTATCGAGTATTTAGTTCAAACGTATTTTATTTTAGTTCGTTAGTTCTTTAAATATAATACTAAACTTGAATTTATGGTGATCATGTAACATTAAAATAAAACTAAAATTATTTTTTTGTCACTCAATATACGTCACAACTGTGACATATATTGAGATGTGTGACACCCGCCAGCAGGTCCAGCCCACTATTTATTGAACTTTTCGACCGCAGGTAAGCAATCCTTGGATAAATCCCTGTCATGTATGCATAAACACAGTTTCGTTTTCTCTGTACATAGCATAGAGTGGGGCAGCTGTGTAGGTAGAGCAAGTTGTCCATGAACCGAAAGGTTAGCGGTTCAATCCCCAGAATGTGCCGTATGTTGAAGTATCGTTGAGCAAAGCACTGAACCCCCAAGTGTGAATGTGTGTGTGCTTGTGTGAGCCAATGGTTGGATGTGTATCTGACTGTAAAAGTGCTTTGAGAACCTTTGAGTAGGTAGAAAAGTGTTATATAAGAGCAAGATCATTTACCATAGAGGTAAAAAACGATATATGCAGTGCTTTTTTTTTCCAAAAAGTTCAAAATGTATTTGTATGCATAAAGTTTTGTTTTCTCTGTAGCAATTCTTTCATTTCATAAATGCAACACTCTATAGTTTTTCATACATAGCATAGAAGTCAAAACGATATATGCAGTGTTATCTTCATTTTAGATGTGAAAGAGGTTTTGAGGCTCCCAGTGTTTTCTTTTCTGTGAGAAACGGGTTCAAATGGCTCTTTGAGTGTCGAAGGTTGCCGACCCCTGGTCTTTATCCTTCTATTTTTATTCTTTAGTCCACCCATATGTGCACTGTCTCTGCTGCTGTTAACACTGCGGGATGAATAAAGGCAAATCTTATCTTATCTCTCTTATCTTATTGTTACCACAATAAACCCGAATACTTGCAGTGCGAGAGATAACAATGACACTGTTGTGAAAGTTTCAATATCACTTCAAAGCATTGGTATCTATCATGTATCTATCTGATAGATGCGCTATGCAGTGGGAGCAACTGGTGGTTCAGTGTCTTCCTCAAGGACACTTGGTCATGTGTCACATTGTGGGGATTGAATCTCTTACCTCTCTACCTCCTGAGACACAGTCATCACTATTGTCTCCACAAGAACCTTCAGCTCGGCCTGAATCACATCTATTAGCTGCATTCAGATAACATCAACCAGTACTGCAGATACATCCACAGTTATCAGAATGGATCATTGAAGAACACTCAGTTTTACACTTACAAGCCCTAAATTAGCCCTGCTACACCAGCTGATCTCTGTCTAGAGCCAGTAGCAGCAGTAGCAGCTTGTTGTTGTGTTTCTTCTGGGTCATAAAGCTGTGATGTAACTTCCAGTTTACATGCTGTAGGTGATAACGTTTTGATAAAGTTTTACAGGCTGATGTTTGCGTCACGTTTCAGGTCAGAGTCCTTTATAGGTGACTAATCAGATGAAGAAGAATCAAACACACACTGATCAGACAGGATGGAAACTCTGATCAACATGGACCCACGACTACGACTCCTCTTCACTCTGGGTGAGAAACAACACAACTAACAACCAATGACCACTAATCAATCAATCCAAAAGAGCGTTGAATAAGGTCAGCTGGACTTGTAGAATTTCTTGAAGACGTTTCGCCACTTATCCGAGTAGCTTCTTCAGTTCTGATAAACTAGTGGGAAATAGTTTGATGTCACCTCTCTGTTCACCTGCATCCCCACGAGAGAAGCCACGGATGTAGTAAGGAAAAGACTACAAAAGGATGACACCTTGGCCTCAAGAACCAACCTCACCCCAGAACAAGTCTGTGTGTTACTCGACCTGTGCCTGACCACCACCTACTTTCAGTTCAATGGAGGTTTCTACAGGCAAAAACACGGCTGTGCGATGGCGTCCCCAGTGTCACCGATCGTGGCCAATCTCTACATGGAGGAAGTAGAGACCAGAGCTCTGGACACCTTTGCAGGTTCCACTCCCACCCACTGGTACAGATATGTGGACGACACCTGGATTAAAATCAAGACAGAGGAGGTGGAATCGTTCACTAAACACATCAATGCAGTGGACAGCAACATCAAGTTCACCAGGGAGGACATCAGCGGGGCCTGTCTGGCCTTTTTGGACTGTTTGGTGCGTGTTGAAGAAGATCGAAGCCTCAACATAGAAGTATATAGGAAACCCACACACACAGACTAACACTTGTTATTTGACTCACATCACCCTGTGGAACACAAACTGGGAGTCATCAGAAACCTCCAGCACCGAGCACAGACTGTCCCCACTAGACAGGATGGCAAGGACAAGGAGGGAACACACATTAAACAAACCCTCAAGACATGCGGACATCCCAACTGGGCCTTTGTCAAAGGCTCAAAAAGATATCCCAGGAAGGACAGGGAAGAGGAACAAAACAGAAGGAAGAACATCACCATCCCCTACATAGCTGGGGTATCAGAGAAACTAAGGAGAATTTTTGGTAAACACCGCATCCCAGTTTATTTCAAACCTGGAAACACACTAAGACAGAAACTGGTCCACCCCAAGAACAAAACACCCAGACAGAAACAGAGCAATGTAGTATACGCGGTTCAGTGTAGCGAGGAATGTACAGACTTGTACATTGGGGAAACCAAACAACCCATACACAAATGCATGGCCCAACACAGGAGAGCCAGCTCATCAGGAAACGACTCAGCAGTCCACCTCCACCTGAAGGACAAAGGACACTCCTTTGAGGATAACAACGTCAAAGTCCTGGCCAGAGAGGACAGATGGTTTGAGAGAGGAGTTAAGGAAGCCATCTATGTCAAAGTGGAGAAACCTTCTCTAAACAGAGGAGGTGACTGAGATTTAATTTACCAACTATTTATAATTCAGTTTTGACTTCTGTCCCCAAGAAGTTTCAACAACATTCACACACTGAGCCTCCAGGTTCCCATGGACAATAGCCTCATTAGAGCTCTATTCATAGGGTAAGTTAGCCTAGGCACACAGTTCTCCCCTTTCAAGGACAGGTAAGTATCAGCCATTATGGTAATTAGTGACCCCAGTTTCTGGTCAAGCAAGTTTCTGGTGGGTGTTACCCACAGAGTTTTTCCTATTTTAACCTCAATTTCCCACTAGTTTATCAGAACTGAAGAAGCTACTCGGATGAAACGTCTTCAAGAAACTCTACAAGTCCAGTTGACCTTATTCAACGCTCTTTTGGATTACCATGACCTGGATGACTGAGAACCTTCACAGACATAATCAATCAATCAAACAATGAACCATCAATCAATCAAATTCGATGAATTATATATGTATATATACAGTGCACAATTACTAGCATTTCCAGTCTAATTGCTGTCACACTGTTTTCTCACAGTTGGACTGTTGTCTACAACAAATACTGTGACTACTACTACTACTACTGCTCCAGAACCTACTACTACTATCATTGCTCCAGAACCTACTAATACTACTATCATTGCTCCAGAACCTAATGATACTACTATCATTGCTCCAGAACCTACTAATACAACTACTCCCCCAGAACCTACTAATACTACTATCATTGCTCCAGAACCTACTACTACTATCATTACTCCAGAACCTAGTAATACTACTACTACTCCAGAACCTTCTAATACTACTATCATTGCTCCAGACCCTGCTAATACTACTACTCCCCCAGAACCTACTAATACTACTATTATTGCTCCAGAACCTACTAATACTACTACTCCCCCAGAACCTACTAATACTACTATCATTGCTTCAGAACTTACTACTACTACTACTACTACAACCTCTCCCACCACCACTCCAACTACTCCAAAAACTACTACCACCACTACCGCTACTCCAACTACTACTACTACTACTACTCAGTCTCCAACTACTCCCACTATTAACTTCTGTCAACCTAATACAATCGGTAACTTCACCTTCCCACAAACCCCCATCAGCTGGTTCGCGTACTCAGAGGAAGTTTGTCCTCCACATACCAGCGCCGGTAAGTTTCCACCCTTCACATCTTTCCTTCCCCACCTCAGTCCGTCCTCTGTCCTCCAGACTTCAGGTGTGTCTGTCCTCCTCTCAGCTGGTAAACCACGGGCGTCTGTCAGATGTGTGTCCATCAATGGATTTCTGGCTTTTCAGGATCTAAAGGAGCTCGAGTGCGAGCAGACACTCAGCAACATACAACAAAATGTAAGAGCTACTGGTCATTCTTTAGTCCTTATATTGTACTGGGGTCAAATTTGACCCATTTGAAGTTAAAATGTGTAAAAATAAAAGCATTTTTGTGTTTTTATGGGGACCAGCCTTCATGATAAGAACAGCAAGAACTCACTGTTCTGTGGTGTTAGGCGTCAAATACGTTGAACACGTGGTTTAACCCATGGTTCAAAGATTCCAAGATAAAAGGTCTAAGTTTATAAATGAAGGAAGAATGAAACAAGTGAGCTAGGTACTGGGAAGGGTTCTGGTTTTTACCAGGGTGGAAAACCAGAGATGTCTGTTTGCTCTTTGCTGAAGGAAATAAACCACATAAGTGGGATTCTTTGCCTTGACAAAGGACTTTTTCCTCAGATCCCTGAGTGTCTGAGAGGCTGTTTAAATCCATCTTGGTTTTCGTCTTAGTGTGAGACACATAGCCTCTACTGGTCCGGTCAGATCCACTAACTGAAGCTCCTTGGTCCCTCAGCTCAACAGTACAGAGGATTTAGAGACATTGGCGTCCAGTACTCAGATTCTGACATCTACACCTGAAAACCTGACAGCTGAAGAAGTGACGACGGCAGTTCAGATTACCAACACTCTGCTACGATCACCGAACCCCACAGAGGTATGAACACAGAAACTGGAAAGGTCTGAAAGGAGTCTGAATCTGAACCGGTGTTTGTGTTGCAGAGCGTCAGGGTGGCTGCAGTGGCCACGGTTAGCCAGCTACTGAACGCCAGCTACTGAACGCCAGCCTACCAGACAACGCTGAGGCCCAGGACTCCGCCCTGCAGTAAACAAACACACCTTTCTATCCTCTTTCTCTTAGAGCCTCAAACTCCCAGCAATAGTTGTAAATAACTAAATGTGTTGATCAGCTTTAGAAATGTCCAGGTTAGATTAACATTCTAAGTTCTAAAAATGGTTGGTTCAACATGTTCGTAGTTTTTGAACTTTTTCCTACTGGGATTTGATGGTTTTATTCAGGTTTTAGATCCATTGTGTTAAAAATAAGAGTAAAGTTACAAATGTGAGGTTGAGTTGAGAAGAATGAAACCAAACCAGGACCAAGTTGAAACAGAGTCAGACTCCGGACCACTAGACTAAAAGGTGTCCTTGCACTGGTGTCTTACTGCAGCTCTGGAGGTTTCTGGTTCTGGAAATAGCATTGTAATGCTATCAAAGGTGATGTTAACAGACATATTCATCTACAGTGGGAGTAAAAGAGTAAACCTGACTCCCTAAAATCCCCAAACCACCAGAAACAGGAGAAAAAGAAAAATCTGAATCTAAAAAAATACATGTTTCTGTTGTTCAGACTCACAGAGACACTGGACGAGCTCTCTGTGAACTTCAACTTGTCTCAAGTGGTCCAACCAAACCTGGTGGTGCAGTCGACCCAGGTTCCTACGGGAGACACCCAGGGAGTCCAGTTCACCGTGCTGACAGGTCAGCAGGACTCTGAACGGCCTCATGAGCGTTAATGAACGAGCACTTTGTCATTCTCTGTTATCGTGCTGCCTTCAGGGACATCTGGGAGTTTTGAGTCTGACAGAATCAAGCTGAACACCAACGCATCAGAGGAGGAGTCTGCCAATTCTGACGTCCTCATTTACATCCGCTTCAGTGCAGGTGAACTTCCTGCTCCATGTTTGTAGTTTTTATTCACTTGTTTGATGAACCGATTGTTGGACCGTTCTCACTTCCTGTCTGTCCTCTCGTCTCAGAAAAAACTGTCCGTCAGAATCCATCCAACGTGTCTCTGGGTTTCGTTCTCTACCAGAACGACCTCTTCTTCCAGTCAAATCTCTACAGGAAGAGCCAGGCCACCATCAAGGTCCTGTCGGGCAGGGTCAAAGGTCAGGAAGGCGATGTGGTGCCGGAACAGGTGGACCTGATGTTCAGACCCAAGGTGAGTTTTACTGCAACTGGTTCAGCTGGACTGGTCCTAAACGGTAATAACTGGTCCTAAACCAGTCTCTACTTGACCTAAATCAGCATTTACTGGTCCTAACTTGTAGTTTGGTTTTACCCTGAGAACCAAGTTTGTCCTTGTGAAGGTGTGAATCTTGATAGGAAGACAAATGTCTCACTAAGCTCTGGTGTCCTTGCTGCAGCTGATCAACGGGACGACTCTGCACGACTACTCCTGTGTTTTCTGGGACTACACCCTAAAGGACTGGAGCACCGTCGGCTGCTGGAAAGGAAGCTCTTCAGACGGACTGATGAGATGTTCCTGCAACCACACCACCAACTTCGCTGCTCTCTGGGTGAGTATCTGTGAAGCTGGACTAGACTTACCATGGCTTCCAGACGTCTGATGGGGTTTGTGTTCCAGTCCTTCAAAGAGGACTACCAGTATGCAGAAGCCCTGGACGTCATCTCCATCGTGGGACTTTCCTTTTCCATCCTGGGCCTGGTTGTTACCATCATTCACCACCTCACAGAAAGGTTTGACTCCCCCTCACTGTAACTGGCTGCTTCAGATAAACCCCTGCACATGATGATGGTCGGGAGTCTTGATTATCTTTCTTTTATTTCCTGCACAGGTCAGTATAAGTTTATAAGTTTATGACTAGAGGGGGCGCCACTGAGCCAATCTACACCAAATATACAGAAGAGTATTTAAAAAATGAGAGGAGGTAGAAATTTTTTTAATCGTGCACTCTGAGAAAACACTTGGAGTAAAATATCAAGAATAGTCGAAATGTGGAGAATGAAGTGAACGCTCTGAGACCTGAGGACGTTCTGAGACCTGAGGACCTTCTGAGTCTACAACAACCAGAGCATGAAACTGTTTCTACAGAAACAGTTTCTTTAAAGTCCTGATACTGAGATCTAGACTGTGTTTGAGCTAAAAGAGAGAGAGGATTTCTTTGGTACTGAAGCCCAGTCCCTAGTTTCACTACTTCACAGTCACATGATCTGGTTGGTTGGATCTGTTCTTAGAATGTCCACTTTATTATTAACATGGCGACTTATGTGCATAATGAAAACCAGTCCACCTCCTTTTTTTCTCCTGGGAGCCTTGATCCTCTGTACTAGTGGCCTCGTACAGACTGTGAAGACCATGACTGGAACTCACCTGAACATGTGGTTTGTTCTGCAGCTTCTACAGGAAGTCTGGGGATCGTCAGATCAACCTGAACTCAAAGCTGGCCCTGCTGAGTATCTGCGTCTGCCTGCTGGCCTTCATCATCACCTTCCTCTCCGGGGTGAACAACTGGCCAAGGGAAGCCAAGGACAAACCCAATGAGATCCCGGACTTGGATAACTGCACAGGCCGAGACAGCTGCGTGGACCCAGACCAGGGCCCGTGCACGGCGGTGACGGCTCTGCTCCACTTCTTCCTGTTGGCCACCTTCACATGGACCAGCATCTATGGGACTCAGCTGATGCTGCTGGTCCGGACCCTGGCTCGCAGTCTGCCATCACACTGGACGCCCATCAGCCTGGTGGTGGGATTTGGTACGACACCCTGGACCAAAGTAATGGGCTTCATCTATAAGATTTGTAAAAACTCATTGTCGTTTACTTCCTGTTTCCTGTCAGGAGTCCCAGCTGTCGTCATGGCCGTCACCCTGGGAGTAACCTACTCTATGGAGAACCCTCTGGGATACAGACAGGAGGAATTGTAGGTCTTTACTGGTCCTAAACCAGTCTTTACTGGTCCTAATCCATTCTTTACTGTCCTTAAACCCGTCCTAATCCAGTCTTTACTGGTCCTAAACCAGTCTAACCTTCACTGCCTCGTACTCGTGTTGTGATCATGTGACCTCTTCGTTTCCAGCTGCTGGCTTGCAGCTCTGGATGAAGACAAACACTTTGACGTCAGCAAGCCCATGTTCTGGGGCTTCGTGCTCCCAGTCGGCCTGATCCTGGTCTACAACACGGTGCTGCTGGTCCTGGTCTCGATGACCACCTGCAGGACGGACCCCAAACTAACCAGGTAACGCCATCAGCTCCGCCCACAAAAATTAACATTTTTCTTTTATTGTATTTTATAAAGTTAAAGATGCTTTCCCTGGATTTTAACGTTATTTACATTTTTGTTGATATCGTGCCAATATTGTGCTGATATCGCGTTGATATCGTGCCAATACTGGCTGATATCGTTCTAGTTTTTGTATGTCACCCTGACATGTTTGATGTATGAACCTTGCTTTGTGACCCCTCAGCACCAGGCGCTGGTCTCTGTGGAAGAAGTTCCTGGTCTGTTTCTCTCTGGTGGTGATGCTGGGTCTGTCCTGGAGTCTGGGTTTCATGGTGCTCTTCACAACAGGCAAAACCCACTTCATCTTCAGCATCTTGTTCTGCCTCTGCACCACCACACAGGTACGTCTTCTTCTTCTTTATGAACGCTCCATGGTCCAGGAACCATATGTGGTAACGTGATGTACTGGTTCCTCTCAGTGAGGTCTATTGTCAAGCGGTTTTCATTGAGCCAATCAGAGAACATCAAGGAAACACTGTTAGGTCTATTCGGGGTCTAATTTGGTCTACAAGGTCCGCCCCTGCATGAAGTCTGAGCACAACTGGTTTATTAGAAACCATGAAGTAGAAGAAGTGTCCTAATGTTGTCTAATGTGATAATGTTGATGATGTTGTAATGCTCTAAATACATGTTTACATTAGTTTAAGGAACCAGGAACCAGATCATCTGGGTTTACTACAGGAACATTAAACTAGTCTCCTTATGTCCTATCCTAACACTCTAGAGTTGAGTACTTCAATGAGAGTCTTGTGAAGGGTTAACAGTCACCTCCTCCTGCTCCTCCTCCTCCTCCTCCTCCTCCTCGTCTCTTTCAGGGTTTCCAGGTCTTCATCCTGTTCACGGCCCGAACGAAGTCCTTCAGAGCCGTCATGCACAGTTCCCTCCACCGCGTCTCCAACGCCACCAACAACCTGTGGACGTCTCTGAGGTCCACCAGCTCTGAGGTCGACACAGACAGCAAAGAGAAGGACTTCAGCGGCATGTAGGACGGACCGGGACCACCACACACATCCTGGTTCTACTGGACACCACTGTTCTACTGGTTCTGCTGGTCATATGTAGACCTAAACTAGTCTAAACCAGTCTAAACTAGTCTACTCTGACCTGTGTTGACATGACTGAGCCTCTAGAGGTGACATTACCCGATTACTACTCCACTCCACTTACTCCATCACTGGTTGTTTGTGGTTCATCATGTTTTTGTTCATCATATGTAACAACATGTAAATATAAAAAAAGGAGGGGGAAAAAAAGATTTGATTTGATTTGATTAGTGAAGAAGGTTCAGGATCATAGAAGAACTTCTTGCCTCGAACAATTTATTTTGGATCAAGATTAAAGTTTGTTTCTGATATTATTTTGTTGTTTTACTCCTATGTTTGTTATATTATTTCATATTTGAGACGATTTTCATCAATAAAGAATAAAATTATTTTCTGATTTTCTTCAACCTCCCTTTCACTGAATAGATCTTTAGTAGGAAGACACACCGTCCTCCAGCTGAGACGTCCTGGATGAAGTCGCTATTATTCCCAATCATCACCTGGTCAAGGCCTTATGAAACTTTATGAACCCTAATCTATAACCCTCAGCTTTTAGCTGAGGAAACACTGGAGATTTTTTCCCTGGTTGATGCAAGGACTCTTGGTTGAGTTTTCTCCCAAGTAAAGCCCACAACCTGCCTTTTAGATCCAATTCCCACATCACTTTTAAGAACATTTTATGAATTCTTTGAGGAACACATTTTTAATATTGTAAATTGCTCTCTTCAGACGGGTGTCACTGCCGTTTTGAAGGCAGTGGTGAAGCCCCTTCTTAAGAAGAACAATTTAGATCCAAGATTTTTAATAATTACAGAACCGTATCCAACTTAAAAGTAAAATTTTAGAAAAAATTGTTTTGAATCAGGGAAACTATTTCTTGATTAGAAACAACATTCTGGAGAAATTTCAATCTGGTTTTAGGATGAACCACAATACCGAGACAGCCCTTTTAAAGATTTTAAAGGAAAACTGGTGTAACATGGACTCACAAAAGCTCACAGTCCTGGTCTTACTGGATCTTAGTGCTGCCTTTGATACAGATGACCATCACATTTTATTAAACAGACTCAGAAACCTGGTTGGCATCTCTAGTACTGTTTTTAATTGGTTCAACTCACAGATCGACATTTCTTTGTAAGTATGGATACCTGTTCCTCCAGAACACATATAATTAAGTGTGGGGTGCCTCAAGGATCAGTTTTAGGGCCAACTCTTTTTAATCTCTATATGCTTCCTCTTGGAGACGTCATCAGGAGGCACGGCATCAACTTTCATAGTTATGCTGATGATACTCAGCTGTACATCGCTGTGTCTCCTGATGACATAGGGTCTATTGATGCCCTTTTAAACTGTATTTTAGATATTAAGTCATGGATGGCAGAGAATTTTCTACAGCTCAACCAGAACAAAACAGAGGTTTTAGTCATTGGTCCTGAAGGCTAATAATATATTTGTATTACTTACTTACTTACTTATTTTATTTATTTATTTATTCTTTCCCTACCACATCTTACTGTTTTAGATTTTTAATTCTCCAGTGTTTCCTTGTGGGGGCCTGCCACACTTGGGGCACCGTCCCGTGGGACCCTTCGACCTCTTTGGCCCTGGCCGGGGTGAGCCTTGCAGCGGCGCCCCTTTGGTTGCGTGGATGGGCCCCCCTAAAGGTAGTGTCCTCCTTGTCTTACGCCTCAATGCCCTGCCATGTCTCAACAGCTCTTACATTGTATATGGGTGTGAGTGTGTGTGTGCTTGTGTAATATGTGTATGTATGTGAAAGGTGTGTGGGGAGTTAGCGGGTATGTTCTTGATTTGTTTCTTGTAATGTTTTATGTTTTTATTTGTGAGGCACTTTGTGTTGCATGAAAGGTGCTATATAAATAAAGTTTAGTTTGATTTGATTTGATAATGCACAACCCCCAACACTAAACCCTAACTCAACCCTAACCACTAATACAAACAAACACTACACAGTCTCTTCCTCCAGTGTGTCCAAAGTCACTCATACACCTCATTGTACAATCCCCTCATTTTCCTTTTTCACCTTTTATTTGATTCTTTACCGTTCTAAAAGACACACCTGTGCCCGTGGATCACTACCTACCTATCTACCTACCTACCTCTTCCCTGCCTCGCCCTGTCCATGACTGATGACGTGAACATGGTGTTGGTTGTAATCTGTAGACTCACCACTAGATGGAGCTAAATCCTTCAGTCTGAGATCAGCTGATTCAATGATTCATTGGTTGGGTTCCTCTGTGGGGGGCTCCTCTGTCTGAATGGAAGCAGATGAGTCTGAACTCATGAGCTGGACCCAGACCAGAACCAGGACCACCAGGATACTCAGCTGCTGATTGGACATTGTTAGGGGGTGGAGTCCTGCAGCTCGGTCCAAACACACACGATGGAGGCTCAGTCACCGTCATGGCTTCATCTGCAAGGCATCATGGGAATAGTTTAGTCATGTGGCCTCAGATCCCAGGACGTTGTTTATTTTATCAGGACAGTGTTTTTAAAAAGGTTCATTCCTGTTTGCTGCTCCATCTGAGCGCCCTCTAGCTGCAGGGTTTCATCTCATTAAATGAGTTTAAAAATCTATAAATCTAGAGTTTATAGGTCTATAGATTAAAAATCTACACTTTATAGGTCTATAATTTAAAGGTCTATAGTTTATAAGTCTGTAATTTATAGGTCTATAGTTTATAAGTTGTCTGTAATTTATAAGTCCATAGTTTATAAGTCTGTAATTTATAAGTCTATAGTTTATAAGTCTGTAATTTATAGGTCTATAGT